>NC_086447.1:15709846-16009846 GCF_028390025.1 Pseudophryne corroboree
AAAATGTACAATTGATATTTCAAAATCATCTTTCCAGCTTGAATTTCAATGATGCATTGGGGCAACGATTTTGTGAGAAACATCTTCACCCTTAAAGAAAGATTTTCTTAACTTCTTACCTGTGTGCTGATTAGATATCACCTGGTTTTCACATTAAACAGATTCCCACTTGAGAAAGCAGCAAGGATGCAGTGAGGTTTATGTTTCCTGGTGTCAACCTGTATTATTTCAGTGGACATTGTAATGAGGATGCATCTTGCTGCCTTTCCAATGAAGCAAGTTTTAATCAGTAATAGGTGAAAAACCATTCCTACAAAGGTGTTAATCAGAGACTTGGCTTTGTGGACACTTTTCAGAGAGCAAATGTGTTAGCATAAAAATAAAGCCATAAAATGGAGAGCTGATTAATCACTCAATTGGATTTCTCTGCCTGCATAATTTTTTTTCTCTGCAACCCCATGCTAAATTGTGCTTCCTGTTTTTTATAAAATGACTTAATCAAATCTGACTCTGATTGCATCAGAGAAGGCCAGGTACCCTACACTATAAGAGGTGGTTTGAAATTTTGACTTGTCTACTTAAAGATCACCAAAATTTGATCACAAGGTCAATTACGTCCCTGGGTGGGATTGAACCACCAACCTTTCGGTTAACAGCCGAATGCGCTAACCGATTGCGCCACAGAGACAGCTTGCAAACGCATGTGCTGACAAAGGCTAAAAAGCATTCATCTAGAAAGTTTCCTAGAAAAAGGTTAAAAAGGCAATAATCTGGAGAGTTTTGCAAGATTTTTCTTCCATTGACCAACGAAGAAACACATTGGTACTTTCACATGATGAGTGAGTACTTCAGGATCTCTGACACTTACATGAGCAGCAGAGTGGCGCAGCGGAAGTGTGCTGGGCCCATAACCCAGAGGCTGGTGGATCGAAACCATCCTCTGCTGTGTGCACTTATTTTTTTGTTAATTAAATTTTTCCAAAACTGGAATTGCTATTTTGACTATTTTATTTTTACTTAAAGTACAATAACTTTTAACATTTTAATTTTTTTTAATAGTATATTGACAGCATTGTTTTCTTTCAGAAATCCACTTAATTTTCTTTACCCTATTACTGAAATGGTAATTGACAAAAACAAGCTACATTGTCACCAGAAGAGCAATGCAAAATGTACAATTGATATTTCAAAATCATCTTTACAGCTTGAATTTCAATGATGCATTGGGGCAACGATTTTGTGAGAAACATCTTCACCCTTAAAGAAAGATTTTCTTAACTTCTTACCTGTGTGCTGATTAGATATCACCTGGTTTTCACATTAAACAGATTCCCACTTGAGAAAGCAGCAAGGATGCAGTGAGGTTTATGTTTCCTGGTGTCAACCTGTATTATTTCAGTGGACATTGTAATGAGGATGCATCTTGCTGCCTTTCCAATGAAGCAAGTTTTAATCAGTAATAGGTGAAAAACCATTCCTACAAAGCTGTTAATCAGAGACTTGCCTTTGTGGACACTTTTCAGAGAGCAAATGTGTTAGCATAAAAATAAAGCCATAAAATGGAGAGCTGATTAATCACTCAATTGGATTTCTCTGCCTGCATATTTTTTTTTCTCTGCAACCCCATGCTAAATTGTGCTTCCTGTTTTTTATAAAATGACTTAATCAAATCTGACTCTGATTGCATCAGAGAAGGCCAGGTACCCTACACTATAAGAGGTGGTTTGAAATTTTTACTTGTCTACTTAAAGATCACCAAAATTTGATCACAAGGTCAATTACGTCCCTGGGTGGTATTGAACCACCAGCCTTTCGGTTAACAGCCGAATGCGCTAACCGATTGCACCATAGAGACAACTTGCAAAAGCATGTACTAACAAAGGCTAAAAAGCATTCATCTAGAAAGTTTCCTAGAAAAAGGTTAAAAAGGCAATAATCTGGAGAGTTTTGCAAGATTTTTCTTCCATTGACCAACAAAGAAACACATTGGTACTTTCACATGATGAGTGAGTACTTCAGGATCTCTGACACTTATGCGAGCAGCAGAGTGGCGCAGCGAAAGCGTGCTGGGCCCATAACCCAGAGGTCGGTGGATCGAAACCATCCTCTGCTATGTGCACTTATTTTTTTGTTAATTAAATTCTTCCAAAACTGGAATTGATATTTTGACTCTTTTATTTTTACTTAAAGTACAATAACTTTTAACATTTTAAGTTGTTTTAATAGTATATTGACAGCATTGTTTTCTTTCAGAAATCCACTTAATTTTCTTTACCCTATTACTGAAATGGTAATTGACAAAAACAAGCTACATTGTCACCAGAAGAGCAATGCAAAATGTACAATTGATATTTCAAAATCATCTTTCCATCTTGAATTTCAATGATGCATTGGGGCAACGATTTTGTGAGAAACATCTTTACCCTTAAAGAAAGATTTTCTTAACTTCTTACCTGTGTGCTGATTAGATATCACCTGGTTTTCACATTAAACAGATTCACACTTGAGAAAGCAGCAAGGATGCAGTGAGGTTTATGTTTCCTGGTGTCAAACTGTATTATTTCAGTGGACATTGTAATGAGGATGCATCTTGCTGCCTTTCCAATTAAGCAAGTTTTAATCAGTAATAGGTGAAAAACCATTCCTACAAAGGTGTTAATCAGAGACTTGCCTTTGTGGACACTTTTCAGAGAGCAAATGTGTTAGCATAAAAATAAAGCCATAAAATGGAGAGCTGATTAATCACTCAATTGGATTTCTCTGCCTGCATATTTTTTTTTCTCTGCAACCCCATGCTAAATTGTGCTTCCTGTTTTTTATAAAATGACTTAATCAAATCTGACTCTGATTGCATCAGAGAAGGCCAGGTACCCTACACTATAAGAGGTGGTTTGAAATTTTGACTTGTCTACTTAAAGATCAGCAAAATTTGATCACAAGGTCAATTACGTCCCTGGGTGGTATTGAAACACCAGCCTTTCGGTTAACAGCCGAATGCGCTAACCGATTGCACCACAGAGACAACTTGCAAAAGCATGTACTAACAAAGGCTAAAAAGCATTCATCTAGAAAGTTTCCTAGAAAAAGGTTAAAAAGGCAATAATCTGGAGAGTTTTGCAAGATTTTTCTTCCATTGACCAACGAAGAAACACATTGGTACTTTCACATGATGAGTGAGTACTTCAGGATCTCTGACACTTACGTGGGCAGAAGAGTGGTGCAGCGGAAGCGTGCTGGGCCCATAACCCAGAGGTCAGTGGATCGAAACCATCCTCTGCTATGTGCACTTATTTTTTTGTTAATTAAATTCTTCCAAAACTGGAATTGATATTTTGACTCTTTTATTTTTACTTAAAGTACAATAACTTTTAACATTTTAATTTGTTTTAATAGTATATTGACAGCATTGTTTTCTTTCAGAAATCCACTTAATTTTCTTTACCCTATTACTGAAATGGTAATTGACAAAAACAAGCTACATTGTCACCAGAAGAGCAATGCAAAATGTACAATTGATATTTCAAAATCATCTTTACAGCTTGAATTTCAATGATGCATTGGGGCAACGATTTTGTGAGAAACATCTTCACCCTTAAAGAAAGATTTTCTTAACTTCTTACCTGTGTGCTGATTAGATATCACCTGGTTTTCACATTAAACAGATTCCCACTTGAGAAAGCAGCAAGGATGCAGTGAGGTTTATGTTTCCTGGTGTCAACCTGTATTATTTCAGTGGACATTGTAATGAGGATGCATCTTGCTGCCTTTCCAATGAAGCAAGTTTTAATCAGTAATAGGTGAAAAACCATTCCTACAAAGCTGTTAATCAGAGACTTGCCTTTGTGGACACTTTTCAGAGAGCAAATGTGTTAGCATAAAAATAAAGCCATAAAATGGAGAGCTGATTAATCACTCAATTGGATTTCTCTGCCTGCATAATTTTTTTTCTCTGCAACCCCAATGCTAAATTGTGCTTCCTGTTTTTTATAAAATGACTTAATCAAATCTGACTCTGATTGCATCAGAGAAGGCCAGGTACCCTACACTATAAGAGGTGGTTTGAAATTTTGACTTGTCTACTTAAAGATCACCAAAATTTGATCACAAGGTCAATTACGTCCCTGGGTGGGATTGAACCACCAACCTTTCGGTTAACAGCCGAATGCGCTAACCGATTGCGCCACAGAGACAGCTTGCAAACGCATGTGCTGACAAAGGCTAAAAAGCATTCATCTAGAAAGTTTCCTAGAAAAAGGTTAAAAAGGCAATAATCTGGAGAGTTTTGCAAGATTTTTCTTCCATTGACCAACGAAGAAACACATTGGTACTTTCACATGATGAGTGAGTACTTCAGGATCTCTGACACTTACATGAGCAGCAGAGTGGCGCAGCGGAAGTGTGCTGGGCCCATAACCCAGAGGCTGGTGGATCGAAACCATCCTCTGCTGTGTGCACTTATTTTTTTGTTAATTAAATTTTTCCAAAACTGGAATTGATATTTTGACTCTTTTATTTTTACTTAAAGTACAATAACTTTTAACATTTTAATTTGTTTTAATAGTATATTGACAGCATTGTTTTCTTTCAGAAATCCACTTAATTTTCTTTACCCTATTACTGAAATGGTAATTGACAAAAACAAGCTACATTGTCACCAGAAGAGCAATGCAAAATGTACAATTGATATTTCAAAATCATCTTTCCATCTTGAATTTCAATGATGCATTGGGGCAACGATTTTGTGAGAAACATCTTTACCCTTAAAGAAAGATTTTCTTAACTTCTTACCTGTGTGCTGATTAGATATCACCTGGTTTTCACATTAAACAGATTCACACTTGAGAAAGCAGCAAGGATGCAGTGAGGTTTATGTTTCCTGGTGTCAAACTGTATTATTTCAGTGGACATTGTAATGAGGATGCATCTTGCTGCCTTTCCAATTAAGCAAGTTTTAATCAGTAATAGGTGAAAAACCATTCCTACAAAGGTGTTAATCAGAGACTTGCCTTTGTGGACACTTTTCAGAGAGCAAATGTGTTAGCATAAAAATAAAGCCATAAAATGGAGAGCTGATTAATCACTCAATTGGATTTCTCTGCCTGCATATTTTTTTTTCTCTGCAACCCCATGCTAAATTGTGCTTCCTGTTTTTTATAAAATGACTTAATCAAATCTGACTCTGATTGCATCAGAGAAGGCCAGGTACCCTACACTATAAGAGGTGGTTTGAAATTTTGACTTGTCTACTTAAAGATCAGCAAAATTTGATCACAAGGTCAATTACGTCCCTGGGTGGTATTGAAACACCAGCCTTTCGGTTAACAGCCGAATGCGCTAACCGATTGCACCACAGAGACAACTTGCAAAAGCATGTACTAACAAAGGCTAAAAAGCATTCATCTAGAAAGTTTCCTAGAAAAAGGTTAAAAAGGCAATAATCTGGAGAGTTTTGCAAGATTTTTCTTCCATTGACCAACGAAGAAACACATTGGTACTTTCACATGATGAGTGAGTACTTCAGGATCTCTGACACTTACGTGGGCAGAAGAGTGGTGCAGCGGAAGCGTGCTGGGCCCATAACCCAGAGGTCAGTGGATCGAAACCATCCTCTGCTATGTGCACTTATTTTTTTGTTAATTAAATTCTTCCAAAACTGGAATTGATATTTTGACTCTTTTATTTTTACTTAAAGTACAATAACTTTTAACATTTTAATTTGTTTTAATAGTATATTGACAGCATTGTTTTCTTTCAGAAATCCACTTAATTTTCTTTACCCTATTACTGAAATGGTAATTGACAAAAACAAGCTACATTGTCACCAGAAGAGCAATGCAAAATGTACAATTGATATTTCAAAATCATCTTTCCAGCTTGAATTTCAATGATGCATTGGGGCAACGATTTTGTGAGAAACATCTTCACCCTTAAAGAAAGATTTTCTTAACTTCTTACCTGTGTGCTGATTAGATATCACCTGGTTTTCACATTAAACAGATTCCCACTTGAGAAAGCAGCAAGGATGCAGTGAGGTTTATGTTTCCTGGTGTCAACCTGTATTATTTCAGTGGACATTGTAATGAGGATGCATCTTGCTGCCTTTCCAATGAAGCAAGTTTTAATCAGTAATAGGTGAAAAACCATTCCTACAAAGGTGTTAATCAGAGACTTGGCTTTGTGGACACTTTTCAGAGAGCAAATGTGTTAGCATAAAAATAAAGCCATAAAATGGAGAGCTGATTAATCACTCAATTGGATTTCTCTGCCTGCATAATTTTTTTTCTCTGCAACCCCATGCTAAATTGTGCTTCCTGTTTTTTATAAAATGACTTAATCAAATCTGACTCTGATTGCATCAGAGAAGGCCAGGTACCCTACACTATAAGAGGTGGTTTGAAATTTTGACTTGTCTACTTAAAGATCACCAAAATTTGATCACAAGGTCAATTACGTCCCTGGGTGGGATTGAACCACCAACCTTTCGGTTAACAGCCGAATGCGCTAACCGATTGCGCCACAGAGACAGCTTGCAAACGCATGTGCTGACAAAGGCTAAAAAGCATTCATCTAGAAAGTTTCCTAGAAAAAGGTTAAAAAGGCAATAATCTGGAGAGTTTTGCAAGATTTTTCTTCCATTGACCAACGAAGAAACACATTGGTACTTTCACATGATGAGTGAGTACTTCAGGATCTCTGACACTTACATGAGCAGCAGAGTGGCGCAGCGGAAGTGTGCTGGGCCCATAACCCAGAGGCTGGTGGATCGAAACCATCCTCTGCTGTGTGCACTTATTTTTTTGTTAATTAAATTTTTCCAAAACTGGAATTGATATTTTGACTATTTTATTTTTACTTAAAGTACAATAACTTTTAACATTTTAATTTTTTTTAATAGTATATTGACAGCATTGTTTTCTTTCAGAAATCCACTTAATTTTCTTTACCCTATTACTGAAATGGTAATTGACAAAAACAAGCTACATTGTCACCAGAAGAGCAATGCAAAATGTACAATTGATATTTCAAAATCATCTTTACAGCTTGAATTTCAATGATGCATTGGGGCAACGATTTTGTGAGAAACATCTTCACCCTTAAAGAAAGATTTTCTTAACTTCTTACCTGTGTGCTGATTAGATATCACCTGGTTTTCACATTAAACAGATTCCCACTTGAGAAAGCAGCAAGGATGCAGTGAGGTTTATGTTTCCTGGTGTCAACCTGTATTATTTCAGTGGACATTGTAATGAGGATGCATCTTGCTGCCTTTCCAATGAAGCAAGTTTTAATCAGTAATAGGTGAAAAACCATTCCTACAAAGCTGTTAATCAGAGACTTGCCTTTGTGGACACTTTTCAGAGAGCAAATGTGTTAGCATAAAAATAAAGCCATAAAATGGAGAGCTGATTAATCACTCAATTGGATTTCTCTGCCTGCATAATTTTTTTTCTCTGCAACCCCAATGCTAAATTGTGCTTCCTGTTTTTTATAAAATGACTTAATCAAATCTGACTCTGATTGCATCAGAGAAGGCCAGGTACCCTACACTATAAGAGGTGGTTTGAAATTTTGACTTGTCTACTTAAAGATCACCAAAATTTGATCACAAGGTCAATTACGTCCCTGGGTGGGATTGAACCACCAACCTTTCGGTTAACAGCCGAATGCGCTAACCGATTGCGCCACAGAGACAGCTTGCAAACGCATGTGCTGACAAAGGCTAAAAAGCATTCATCTAGAAAGTTTCCTAGAAAAAGGTTAAAAAGGCAATAATCTGGAGAGTTTTGCAAGATTTTTCTTCCATTGACCAACGAAGAAACACATTGGTACTTTCACATGATGAGTGAGTACTTCAGGATCTCTGACACTTACATGAGCAGCAGAGTGGCGCAGCGGAAGTGTGCTGGGCCCATAACCCAGAGGCTGGTGGATCGAAACCATCCTCTGCTGTGTGCACTTATTTTTTTGTTAATTAAATTTTTCCAAAACTGGAATTGATATTTTGACTCTTTTATTTTTACTTAAAGTACAATAACTTTTAACATTTTAATTTGTTTTAATAGTATATTGACAGCATTGTTTTCTTTCAGAAATCCACTTAATTTTCTTTACCCTATTACTGAAATGGTAATTGACAAAAACAAGCTACATTGTCACCAGAAGAGCAATGCAAAATGTACAATTGAGATTTCAAAATCATCTTTACAGCTTGAATTTCAATGATGCATTGGGGCAACGATTTTGTGAGAAACATCTTCACCCTTAAAGAAAGATTTTCTTAACTTCTTACCTGTGTGCTGATTAGATATCACCTGGTTTTCACATTAAACAGATTCCCACTTGAGAAAGCAGCAAGGATGCAGTGAGGTTTATGTTTCCTGGTGTCAACCTGTATTATTTCAGTGGACATTGTAATGAGGATGCATCTTGCTGCCTTTCCAATGAAGCAAGTTTTAATCAGTAATAGGTGAAAAACCATTCCTACAAAGCTGTTAATCAGAGACTTGCCTTTGTGGACACTTTTCAGAGAGCAAATGTGTTAGCATAAAAATAAAGCCATAAAATGGAGAGCTGATTAATCACTCAATTGGATTTCTCTGCCTGCATAATTTTTTTTCTCTGCAACCCCAATGCTAAATTGTGCTTCCTGTTTTTTATAAAATGACTTAATCAAATATGACTCTGATTGCATCAGAGAAGGCCAGGTACCCTACACCATAAAAGGTGGTTTGAAATTTTGACTTGTCTACTTAAAGATCAGCAAAATTTGATCACAAGGTCAATTACGTCCCTGGGTGGGATTGAACCACCAACCTTTCGGTTAACAGCCGAATGCGCTAACCGATTGCACCACAGAGACAGCTTGCAAAAGCATCTACTGACAAAGGCTAAAAAGCATTCATCTAGAAAGTTTCCTAGAAAAAGGTTAAAAAGGCAATAATCTGGAGAGTTTTGCAAGATTTTTCTTCCATTGACCAACGAAGAAACACATTGGTACTTTCACATGATGAGTGAGTACTTCAGGATCTCTGACACTTACATGAGCTGCAGAGTGGCGCAGCGGAAGCGTGCTGGGCCCATAACCCAGAGGCTGGTGGATCGAAACCATCCTCTGCTGTGTGCACTTATTTTTTTGTTAATTAAATTTTTCCAAAACTGGAATTGATATTTTGACTCTTTTATTTTTACTTAAAGTACAATAACTTTTAACATTTTAATTTGTTTTAATAGTATATTGACAGCATTGTTTTCTTTCAGAAATCCACTTAATTTTCTTTACCCTATTACTGAAATGGTAATTGACAAAAACAAGCTACATTGTCACCAGAAGAGCAATGCAAAATGTACAATTGATATTTCAAAATCATCTTTCCATCTTGAATTTCAATGATGCATTGGGGCAACGATTTTGTGAGAAACATCTTCACCCTTAAAGAAAGATTTTATTAACTTCTTACCTGTGTGCTGATTAGATATCACCTGGTTTTCACATTAAACAGATTCCCACTTGAGAAAGCAGCAAGGATGCAGTGAGGTTTATGTTTCCTGGTGTCAACCTGTATTATTTCAGTGGACATTGTAATGAGGATGCATCTTGCTGCCTTTCCAATGAAGCAAGTTTTAATCAGTAATAGGTGAAAAACCATTCCAACAAAGGTGTTAATCAGAGACTTGGCTTTGTGGACACTTTTCAGAGAGCAAATGTGTTAGCATAAAAATAAAGCCATAAAATGGAGAGCTGATTAATCACTCAATTGGATTTCTCTGCCTGCATATTTTTTTTTCTCTGCAACCCCATGCTAAATTGTGCTTCCTGTTTTTTATAAAATGACTTAATCAAATCTGACTCTGATTGCATCAGAGAAGGCCAGGTACCCTACACTATAAGAGGTGGTTTGAAATTTTGACTTGTCTACTTAAAGATCAGCAAAATTTGATCACAAGGTCAATTACGTCCCAGGGTGGTATTGAACCACCAGCCTTTCGGTTAACAGCCGAATGCGCTAATCGATTGCACCACAGAGACAACTTGCAAAAGCATGTACTAACAAAGGCTAAAAAGCATTCATCTAGAAAGTTTCCTAGAAAAAGGTTAAAAAGGCAATAATCTGGAGAGTTTTGCAAGATTTTTCTTCCATTGACCAACGAAGAAACACATTGGTACTTTCACATGATGAGTGAGTACTTCAGGATCTCTGACACTTACATGAGCAGCAGAGTGGCGCAGCGGAAGCGTGCTGGGCCCATAACCCAGAGGTCGGTGGATCGAAACCATCCTCTGCTATGTGCACTTATTTTTTGGTTAATTAAATTCTTCCAAAACTGGAATTGATATTTTGACTCTTTTATTTTTACTTAAAGTACAATAACTTTTAACATTTTAATTTGTTTTAATAGTATATTGACAGCATTGTTTTCTTTCAGAAATCCACTTAATTTTCTTTACCCTATTACTGAAATGGTAATTGACAAAAACAAGCTACATTGTCACCAGAAGAGCAATGCAAAATGTACAATTGATATTTCAAAATCATCTTTCCAGCTTGAATTTCAATGATGCATTGGGGCAACGATTTTGTGAGAAACATCTTCACCCTTAAAGAAAGATTTTCTTAACTTCTTACCTGTGTGCTGATTAGATATCACCTGGTTTTCACATTAAACAGATTCCCACTTGAGAAAGCAGCAAGGATGCAGTGAGGTTTATGTTTCCTGGTGTCAACCTGTATTATTTCAGTGGACATTGTAATGAGGATGCATCTTGCTGCCTTTCCAATGAAGCAAGTTTTAATCAGTAATAGGTGAAAAAACATTCCAACAAAGGTGTTAATCAGAGACTTGGCTTTGTGGACACTTTTCAGAGAGCAAATGTGTTAGCATAAAAATAAAGCCATAAAATGGAGAGCTGATTAATCACTCAATTGGATTTCTCTGCCTGCAAATTTTTTTTTTCTCTGCAACCCCATGCTAAATTGTGCTTCCTGTTTTTTATAAAATGACTTAATCAAATCTGACTCTGATTGCATCAGAGAAGGCCAGGTACCCTACACTATAAGAGGTGGTTTGAAATTTTGACTTGTCTACTTAAAGATCAGCAAAATTTGATCACAAGGTCAATTACGTCCCTGGGTGGTATTGAAACACCAGCCTTTCGGTTAACAGCCGAATGCGCTAATCGATTGCACCACAGAGACATCTTGCAAAAGCATGTACTAACAAAGGCTAAAAAGCATTCATCTAGAAAGTTTCCTAGAAAAAGGTTAAAAAGGCAATAATCTGGAGAGTTTTGCAAGATTTTTCTTCCATTGACCAACGAAGAAACACATTGGTACTTTCACATGATGAGTGAGTACTTCAGGATCTCTGACACTTACATGAGCAGCAGAGTGGCGCAGCGGAAGCGTGCTGGGCCCATAACCCAGAGGTCGGTGGATCGAAACCATCCTCTGCTATGTGCACTTATTTTTTGGTTAATTAAATTCTTCCAAAACTGGAATTGATATTTTGACTCTTTTATTTTTACTTAAAGTACAATAACTTTTAACATTTTAATTTGTTTTAATAGTATATTGACAGCATTGTTTTCTTTCAGAAATCCACTTAATTTTCTTTACCCTATTACTGAAATGGTAATTGACAAAAACAAGCTACATTGTCACCAGAAGAGCAATGCAAAATGTACAATTGATATTTCAAAATCATCTTTCCAGCTTGAATTTCAATGATGCATTGGGGCAACGATTTTGTGAGAAACATCTTCACCCTTAAAGAAAGATTTTCTTAACTTCTTACCTGTGTGCTGATTAGATATCACCTGGTTTTCACATTAAACAGATTCCCACTTGAGAAAGCAGCAAGGATGCAGTGAGGTTTATGTTTCCTTGTGTCAACCTGTATTATTTCAGTGGACATTGTAATGAGGATGCATCTTGCTGCCTTTCCAATGAAGCAAGTTTTAATCAGTAATAGGTGAAAAACCATTCCTACAAAGGTGTTAATCAGAGACTTGGCTTTGTGGACACTTTTCAGAGAGCAAATGTGTTAGCATAAAAATAAAGCCATAAAATGGAGAGCTGATTAATCACTCAATTGGATTTCTCTGCCTGCATAATTTTTTTTCTCTGCAACCCCAATGCTAAATTGTGCTTCCTGTTTTTTTATAAAATGACTTAATCAAATATGACTCTGATTGCATCAGAGAAGGCCAGGTACCCTACACCATAAAAGGTGGTTTGAAATTTTGACTTGTCTACTTAAAGATCAGCAAAATTTGATCACAAGGTCAATTACGTCCCTGGGTGGTATTGAACCACCAGCCTTTCGGTTAACAGCCGAATGCGCTAATCGATTGCACCACAGAGACATCTTGCAAAAGCATGTACTAACAAAGGCTAAAAAGCATTCATCTAGAAAGTTTCCTAGAAAAAGGTTAAAAAGGCAATAATCTGGAGAGTTTTGCAAGATTTTTCTTCCATTGACCAACGAAGAAACACATTGGTACTTTCACATGATGAGTGAGTACTTCAGGATCTCTGACACTTACATGAGCAGCAGAGTGGCGCAGCGGAAGCGTGCTGGGCCCATAACCCAGAGGTCGGTGGATCGAAACCATCCTCTGCTATGTGCACTTATTTTTTGGTTAATTAAATTCTTCCAAAACTGGAATTGATATTTTGACTCTTTTATTTTTACTTAAAGTACAATAACTTTTAACATTTTAATTTGTTTTAATAGTATATTGACAGCATTGTTTTCTTTCAGAAATCCACTTAATTTTCTTTACCCTATTACTGAAATGGTAATTGACAAAAACAAGCTACATTGTCACCAGAAGAGCAATGCAAAATGTACAATTGATATTTCAAAATCATCTTTCCAGCTTGAATTTCAATGATGCATTGGGGCAACGATTTTGTGAGAAACATCTTCACCCTTAAAGAAAGATTTTATTAACTTCTTACCTGTGTGCTGATTAGATATCACCTGGTTTTCACATTAAACAGATTCCCACTTGAGAAAGCAGCAAGGATGCAGTGAGGTTTATGTTTCCTGGTGTCAACCTGTATTATTTCAGTGGACATTGTAATGAGGATGCATCTTGCTGCCTTTCCAATGAAGCAAGTTTTAATCAGTAATAGGTGAAAAACCATTCCTACAAAGGTGTTAATCAGAGACTTGGCTTTGTGGACACTTTTCAGAGAGCAAATGTGTTAGCATAAAAATAAAGCCATAAAATGGAGAGCTGATTAATCACTCAATTGGATTTCTCTGCATGCATAATTTTTTTTCTCTGCAACCCCAATGCTAAATTGTGCTTCCTGTTTTTTATAAAATGACTTAATCAAATCTGACTCTGATTGCATCAGAGAAGGCCAGGTACCCTACACTATAAGAGGTGGTTTGAAATTTTGACTTGTCTACTTAAAGATCACCAAAATTTGATCACAAGGTCAATTACGTCCCTGGGTGGTATTGAACCACCAGCCTTTCGGTTAACAGCCGAATGCGCTAATCGATTGCACCACAGAGACAACTTGCAAAAGCATGTACTAACAAAGGCTAAAAAGCATTCATCTAGAAAGTTTCCTAGAAAAAGGTTAAAAAGGCAATAATCTGGAGAGTTTTGCAAGATTTTTCTTCCATTGACCAACGAAGAAACACATTGGTACTTTCACATGATGAGTGAGTATTTCAGGATCTCTGACACTTACATGAGCAGCAGAGTGGCGCAGCGGAAGCGTGCTGGGCCCATAACCCAGAGGTCGGTGGATCGAAACCATCCTCTGCTATGTGCACTTATTTTTTGGTTAATTAAATTCTTCCAAAACTGGAATTGATATTTTGACTCTTTTATTTTTACTTAAAGTACAATAACTTTTAACATTTTAATTTGTTTTAATAGTATATTGACAGCATTGTTTTCTTTCAGAAATCCACTTAATTTTCTTTACCCTATTACTGAAATGGTAATTGACAAAAACAAGCTACATTGTCACCAGAAGAGCAATGCAAAATGTACAATTGATATTTCAAAATCATCTTTCCAGCTTGAATTTCAATGATGCATTGGGGCAACGATTTTGTGAGAAACATCTTCACCCTTAAAGAAAGATTTTCTTAACTTCTTACCTGTGTGCTGATTAGATATCACCTGGTTTTCACATTAAACAGATTCCCACTTGAGAAAGCAGCAAGGATGCAGTGAGGTTTATGTTTCCTGGTGTCAACCTGTATTATTTCAGTGGACATTGTAATGAGGATGCATCTTGCTGCCTTTCCAATGAAGCAAGTTTTAATCAGTAATAGGTGAAAAACCATTCCTACAAAGGTGTTAATCAGAGACTTGGCTTTGTGGACACTTTTCAGAGAGCAAATGTGTTAGCATAAAAATAAAGCCATAAAATGGAGAGCTGATTAATCACTCAATTGGATTTCTCTGCCTGCATAATATTTTTTCTCTGCAACCCCAATGCTAAATTGTGCTTCCTGTTTTTTATAAAATGACTTAATCAAATATGACTCTGATTGCATCAGAGAAGGCCAGGTACCCTACACCATAAAAGGTGGTTTGAAATTTTGACTTGTCTACTTAAAGATCACCAAAATTTGATCACAAGGTCAATTACGTCCCTGGGTGGGATTGAACCACCAACCTTTCGGTTAACAGCCGAATGCGCTAACCGATTGCACCACAGAGACAGCTTGCAAAAGCATCTACAGACAAAGGCTAAAAAGCATTCATCTAGAAAGTTTCCTAGAAAAAGGTTAAAAAGGCAATAATCTGGAGAGTTTTGCAAGATTTTTCTTCCATTGACCAACGAAGAAACACATTGGTACTTTCACATGATGAGTGAGTACTTCAGGATCTCTGACACTTATGTGAGCAGCAGAGTGGCGCAGCGGAAGCGTGCTGGGCCCATAACCCAGAGGTCGGTGGATCGAAACCATCCTCTGCTATGTGCACTTATTTTTTGGTTAATTAAATTCTTCCAAAACTGGAATTGATATTTTGACTCTTTTATTTTTACTTAAAGTACAATAACTTTTAACATTTTAATTTGTTTTAATAGTATATTGACAGCATTGTTTTCTTTCAGAAATCTACTTAATTTTCTTTACCCTATTACTGAAATGGTAATTGACAAAAACAAGCTACATTGTCACCAGAAGAGCAATGCAAAATGTACAATTGATATTTCAAAATCATCTTTCCAGCTTGAATTTCAATGATGCATTGGGGCAACGATTTTGTGAGAAACATCTTCACCCTTAAAGAAAGATTTTATTAACTTCTTACCTGTGTGCTGATTAGATATCACCTGGTTTTCACATTAAACAGATTCCCACTTGAGAAAGCAGCAAGGATGCAGTGAGGTTTATGTTTCCTGGTGTCAACCTGTATTATTTCAGTGGACATTGTAATGAGGATGCATCTTGCTGCCTTTCCAATGAAGCAAGTTTTAATCAGTAATAGGTGAAAAAACATTCCAACAAAGGTGTTAATCAGAGAATTGGCTTTGTGGACACTTTTCAGAGAGCAAATGTGTTAGCATAAAAATAAAGCCATAAAATGGAGAGCTGATTAATCACTCAATTGGATTTCTCTGCCTGCATATTTTTTTTTTCTCTGCAACCCCATGCTAAATTGTGCTTCCTGTTTTTTATAAAATGACTTAATCAAATCTGACTCTGATTGCATCAGAGAAGGCCAGATACCCTACACTATAAGAGGTGGTTTGAAATGTTGAATTGTCTACTTAAAGATCACCAAAATTTGATCACAAGGTCAATTACGTCCCTGGGTGTGATTGAACCACCAACCTTTCGGTTAACAGCCGAATGCGCTAACCGATTGCGCCACAGAGACAGCTTGCAAAAGCATGTGCTGACAAAGGCTAAAAAGCATTCATCTAGAAAGTTTCCTAGAAAAAGGTTAAAAAGGCAATAATCTGGAGAGTTTTGCAAGATTTTTCTTCCATTAACCAACGAAGAAACACATTGGTACTTTCACATGATGAGTGAGTACTTCAGGATCTCTGACACTTACATGAGCAGCAGAGTGGCGCAGCGGAAGCGTGCTGGGCCCATAACCCAGAGGTCGGTGGATCGAAACCATCCTCTGCTATGTGCACTTATTTTTTTGTTAATTAAATTCTTCCAAAACTGGAATTGATATTTTGACTCTTTTATTTTTACTTAAAGTACAATAACTTTTAACATTTTAATTTGTTTTAATAGTATATTGACAGCATTGTTTTCTTTCAGAAATCCACTTAATTTTCTTTACCCTATTACTGAAATGGTAATTGACAAAAACAAGCTACATTGTCACCAGAAGAGCAATGCAAAATGTACAATTGATATTTCAAAATCATCTTTCCAGCTTGAATTTCAATGATGCATTGGGGCAACGATTTTGTGAGAAACATCTTCACCCTTAAAGAAAGATTTTCTTAACTTCTTACCTGTGTGCTGATTAGATATCACCTGGTTTTCACATTAAACAGATTCCCACTTGAGAAAGCAGCAAGGATGCAGTGAGGTTTATGTTTCCTGGTGTCAACCTGTATTATTTCAGTGGACATTGTAATGAGGATGCATCTAGCTGCCTTTCCAATGAAGCAAGTTTTAATCAGTAATAGGTGAAAAACCATTCCTACAAAGGTGTTAATCAGAGACTTGGCTTTGTGGACACTTTTCAGAGAGCAAATGTGTTAGCATAAAAATAAAGCCATAAAATGGAGAGCTGATTAATCACTCAATTGGATTTCTCTGCCTGCATAATTTTTTTTCTCTGCAACCCCAATGCTAAATTGTGCTTCCTGTTTTTTATAAAATGACAATCAAATATGACTCTGATTGCATCAGAGAAGGCCAGGTACCCTACACCATAAAAGGTGGTTTGAAATTTTGACTTGTCTACTTAAAGATCAGCAAAATTTGATCACAAGGTCAATTACGTCCCTGGGTGGGATTGAACCACCAACCTTTCGGTTAACAGCCGAATGCGCTAACCGATTGCACCACAGAGACAGCTTGCAAAAACATCTACTGACAAAGGCTAAAAAGCATTCATCTAGAAAGTTTCCTAGAAAAAGGTTAAAAAGGCAATAATCTGGAGAGTTTTGCAAGATTTTTCTTCCATTGACCAACGAAGAAACAGATTGGTACTTTCACATGATGAGTGAGTACTTCAGGATCTCTGACACTTACATGAGCAGCAGAGTGGCGCAGCGGAAGCTTGCTGGGCCCATAACCCAGAGGTCGGTGGATCGAAACCATCCTCTGCTATGTGCACTTATTTTTTTGTTAATTAAATTCTTCCAAAACTGGAATTGATATTTTGACTCTTTTATTTTTACTTAAAGTACAATAACTTTTAACATTTTAATTTGTTTTAATAGTATATTGACAGCATTGTTTTCTTTCAGAAATCCACTTAATTTTCTTTACCCTATTACTGAAATGGTAATTTACAAAAACAAGCTACATTGTCACCAGAAGAGCAATGCAAAATGTACAATTGATATTTCAAAATCATCTTTCCATCTTGAATTTCAATGATGCATTGGGGCAACGATTTTGTGAGAAACATCTTCACCCTTAAAGAAAGATTTTATTAACTTCTTACCTGTGTGCTGATTAGATATCACCTGGTTTTCACATTAAACAGATTCCCACTTGAGAAAGCAGCAAGGATGCAGTGAGGTTTATGTTTCCTGGTGTCAACCTGTATTATTTCAGTGGACATTGTAATGAGGATGCATCTTGCTGCCTTTCCAATGAAGCTAGTTTTAATCAGTAATAGGTGAAAAACCATTCCAACAAAGGTGTTAATCAGAGACTTGGCTTTGTGGACACTTTTCAGAGAGCAAATGTGTTAGCATAAAAATAAAGCCATAAAATGGAGAGCTGATTAATCACTCAATTGGATTTCTCTGCCTGCATATTTTTTTTTCTCTGCAACCCCATGCTAAATTGTGCTTCCTGTTTTTTATAAAATGACTTAATCAAATCTGACTCTGATTGCATCAGAGAAGGCCAGGTACCCTACACTATAAGAGGTGGTTTGAAATTTTTACTTGTCTACTTAAAGATCAGCAAAATTTGATCACAAGGTCAATTACGTCCCTGGGTGGTATTGAACCACCAGCCTTTCGGTTAACAGCCGAATGCGCTAATCGATTGCACCACAGAGACAACTTGCAAAAGCATGTACTAACAAAGGCTAAAAAGCATTCATCTAGAAAGTTTCCTAGAAAAAGGTTAAAAAGGCAATAATCTGGAGAATTTTGCAAGATTTTTCTTCCATTGACCAACGAAGAAACACATTGGTACTTTCACATGATGAGTGAGTACTTCAGGATCTCTGACACTTACATGAGCAGCAGAGTGGCGCAGCGGAAGCGTGCTGGGCCCATAACCCAGAGGTTAGTGGATCGAAACCATCCTCTGCTATGTGCACTTATTTTTTTGTTAATTAAATTCTTCCAAAACTGGAATTGATATTTTGACTATTTTATTTTTACTTAAAGTACAATAACTTTTAACATTTTAATTTGTTTTAATAGTATATTGACAGCATTGTTTTCTTTCAGAAATCCACTTAATTTTCTTTACCCTATTACTGAAATGGTAATTGACAAAAACAAGCTACATTGTCACCAGAAGAGAAATGCAAAATGTACAATTGATATTTCAAAATCATCTTTCCATCTTGAATTTCAATGATGCATTGGGGCAACGATTTTGTGAGAAACATCTTTACCCTTAAAGAAAGATTTTCTTAACTTCTTACCTGTGTGCTGATTAGATATCACCTGGTTTTCACATTAAACAGATTCACACTTGAGAAAGCAGCAAGGATGCAGTGAGGTTTATGTTTCCTGGTGTCAAACTGTATTATTTCAGTGGACATTGTAATGAGGATGCATCTTGCTGCCTTTCCAATGAAGCAAGTTTTAATCAGTAATAGGTGAAAAACCATTCCTACAAAGGTGTTAATCAGAGACTTGCCTTTGTGGACACTTTTCAGAGAGCAAATGTGTTAGCATAAAAATAAAGCCATAAAATGGAGAGCTGATTAATCACTCAATTGGATTTCTCTGCCTGCATAATTTTTTTTCTCTGCAACCCCAATGCTAAATTGTGCTTCCTGTTTTTTATAAAATGACTTAATCAAATATGACTCTGATTGCATCAGAGAAGGCCAGGTACCCTACACCATAAAAGGTGGTTTGAAATTTTGACTTGTCTACTTAAAGATCACCAAAATTTGATCACAAGGTCAATTACGTCCCTGGGTGGGATTGAACCACCAACCTTTCGGTTAACAGCCGAATGCGCTAACCGATTGCACCACAGAGACAGCTTGCAAAAGCATCTACTGACAAAGGCTAAAAAGCATTCATCTAGAAAGTTTCCTAGAAAAAGGTTAAAAAGGCAATAATCTGGAGAGTTTTGCAAGATTTTTCTTCCATTGACCAACGAAGAAACACATTGGTACTTTCACATGATGAGTGAGTACTTCAGGATCTCTGACACTTATGTGAGCAGCAGAGTGGCGCAGCGGAAGCGTGCTGGGCCCATAACCCAGAGGTCGGTGTATCGAAACCATCCTTTGATATGTGCACTTATTTTTTTGTTAATTAAATTCTTCCAAAACTGGAATTGATATTTTGACTCTTTTATTTTTACTTAAAGTACAATAACTTTTAACATTTTAATTTGTTTTAATAGTATATTGACAGCATTGTTTTCTTTCAGAAATCCACTTAATTTTCTTTACCCTATTACTGAAATGGTAATTGACAAAAACAAGCTACATTGTCACCAGAAGAGCAATGCAAAATGTACAATTGATATTTCAAAATCATCTTTCCAGCTTGAATTTCAATGATGCATTGGGGCAACGATTTTGTGAGAAACATCTTCACCCTTAAAGAAAGATGTTATTAACTTCTTACCTGTGTGCTGATTAGATATCACCTGGTTTTCACATTAAACAGATTCCCACTTGAGAAAGCAGCAAGGATGCAGTGAGGTTTATGTTTCCTGGTGTCAACCTGTATTATTTCAGTGGACATTGTAATGAGGATGCATCTTGCTGCCTTTCCAATGAAGCAAGTTTTAATCAGTAATAGGTGAAAAACCATTCCTACAAAGGTGTTAATCAGAGACTTGGCTTTGTGGACACTTTTCAGAGAGCAAATGTGTTAGCATAAAAATAAAGCCATAAAATGGAGAGCTGATTAATCACTCAATTGGATTTCTCTGCCTGCATAATTTTTTTTCTCTGCAACCCCAATGCTAAATTGTGCTTCCTGTTTTTTATAAAATTACTTAATCAAATATGACTCTGATTGCATCAGAGAAGGCCAGGTACCCTACACCATAAAAGGTGGTTTGAAATTTTGACTTGTCTACTTAAAGATCAGCAAAATTTGATCACAAGGTCAATTACGTCCCTGGGTGGGATTGAACCACCAACCTTTCGGTTAACAGCCGAATGCGCTATTCGATTGCACCACAGAGACAGCTTGCAAAAGCATCTACTGACAAAGGCTAAAAAGCATTCATCTAGAAAGTTTCCTAGAAAAAGGTTAAAAAGGCAATAATCTGGAGAGTTTTTCAAGATTTTTCTTCCATTGACCAACGAAGAAACACATTGGTACTTTCACATGATGAGTGAGTACTTCAGGATCTCTGACACTTACATGAGCAGCAGAGTGGCGCAGCGGAAGCGTGCTGGGCCCATAACCCAGAGGTCGGTGGATTGAAACCATCCTCTGCTATGTGCACTTATTTTTTTGTTAATTAAATTCTTCCAAAACTGGAATTGATATTTTGACTCTTTTATTTTTACTTAAAGTACAATAACTTTTAACATTTTAATTTGTTTTAATAGTATATTGACAGCATTGTTTTCTTTCAGAAATCCACTTAATTTTCTTTACCCTATTACTGAAATGGTAATTGACAAAAACAAGCTACATTGTCACCAGAAGAGCAATGCAAAATGTACAATTGATATTTCAAAATCATCTTTCCATCTTGAATTTCAATGATGCATTGGGGCAACGATTTTGTGAGAAACATCTTCACCCTTAAAGAAAGATTTTATTAACTTCTTACCTGTGTGCTGATTAGATATCACCTGGTTTTCACATTAAACAGATTCCCACTTGAGAAAGCAGCAAGGATGCAGTGAGGTTTATGTTTCCTGGTGTCAACCTGTATTATTTCAGTGGACATTGTAATGAGGATGCATCTTGCTGCCTTTCCAATGAAGCAAGTTTTAATCAGTAATAGGTGAAAAACCATTCCTACAAAGCTGTTAATCAGAGACTTGCCTTTGTGGACACTTTTCAGAGAGCAAATGTGTTAGCATAAAAATAAAGCCATAAAATGGAGAGCTGATTAATCACTCAATTGGATTTCTCTGCCTGCATAATTTTTTTTCTCTGCAACCCCAATGCTAAATTGTGCTTCCTGTTTTTTATAAAATGACTTAATCAAATCTGACTCTGATTGCATCAGAGAAGGCCAGGTACCCTACACTATAAGAGGTGGTTTGAAATTTTGACTTGTCTACTTAAAGATCAGCAAAATTTGATCACAAGGTCAATTACGTCCCTGGGTGGTATTGAACCACCAGCCTTTCGGTTAACAGCCGAATGCGCTAATCGATTGCACCACAGAGACAACTTGCAAAAGCATGTACTAACAAAGGCTAAAAAGCATTCATCTAGAAAGTTTCCTAGAAAAAGGTTAAAAAGGCAATAATCTGGAGAGTTTTGCAAGATTTTTCTTCCATTGACCAACGAAGAAACACATTGGTACTTTCATATGATGAGTGAGTACTTCAGGATCTCTGACACTTACATGAGCAGCAGAGTGGCGCAGCGGAAGCGTGCTGGGCCCATAACCCATAGGTCGGTGGATCGAAACCATCCTCTGCTATGTGCACTTATTTTTTGGTTAATTAAATTCTTCCAAAACTGGAATTGATATTTTGACTCTTTTATTTTTACTTAAAGTACAATAACTTTTAACATTTTAATTTGTTTTAATAGTATATTGACAGCATTGTTTTCTTTCAGAAATCCACTTAATTTTCTTTACCCTATTACTGAAATGGTAATTGACAAAAACAAGCAACATTGTCACCAGAAGAGCAATGCAAAATGTACAATTGATATTTCAAAATCATCTTTCCAGCTTGAATTTCAATGATGCATTGGGGCAACGATTTTGTGAGAAACATCTTCACCCTTAAAGAAAGATTTTCTTAACTTCTTACCTGTGTGCTGATTAGATATCACCTGGTTTTCACATTAAACAGATTCCCACTTGAGAAAGCAGCAAGGATGCAGTGAGGTTTATGTTTCCTGGTGTCAACCTGTATTATTTCAGTGGACATTGTAATGAGGATGCATCTTGCTGCCTTTCCAATGAAGCAAGTTTTAATCAGTAATAGGTGAAAAACCATTCCTACAAAGGTGTTAATCAGAGACTTGGCTTTGTATACACTTTTCAGAGAGCAAATGTGTTAGCATAAAAATAAAGCCATAAAATGGAGAGCTGATTAATCACTCAATTGGATTTCTCTGCCTGCATAATTTTTTTCTCTGCAACCCCAATGCTAAATTGTGCTTCCTGTTTTTTATAAAATGACTTAATCAAATATGACTCTGATTGCATCAGAGAAGGCCAGGTACCCTACACCATAAAAGGTGGTTTGAAATTTTGACTTGTCTACTTAAAGATCAGCAAAATTTGATCACAAGGTCAATTACGTCCCTTGGTGGGATTGAACCACCAACCTTTCGGTTAACAGCCGAATGCGCTATTCGATTGCACCACAGAGACAGCTTGCAAAAGCATCTACTGACAAAGGCTAAAAAGCATTCATCTAGAAAGTTTCCTAGAAAAAGGTTAAAAAGGCAATAATCTGGAGAGTTTTGCAAGATTTTTCTTCCATTGACCAACGAAGAAACACATTGGTACTTTCACATGATGAGTGAGTACTTCAGGATCTCTGACACTTACATGAGCAGCAGAGTGGCGCAGTGGAAGCTTGCTGGGCCCATAACCCAGAGGTCGGTGGATCGAAACCATCCTCTGCTATGTGCACTTATTTTTTTGTTAATTAAATTCTTCCAAAACTGGAATTGATATTTTGACTCTTTTATTTTTACTTAAAGTACAATAACTTTTAACATTTTAATTTGTTTTAATAGTATATTGACAGCATTGTTTTCTTTCAGAAATCCACTTAGTTTTCTTTACCCTATTACTGAAATGGTAATTGACAAAAACAAGCTACATTGTCACCAGAAGAGCAATGCAAAATGTACAATTGATATTTCAAAATCATCTTTCCATCTTGAATTTCAATGATGCATTGGGGCAACGATTTTGTGAGAAACATCTTCACCCTTAAAGAAAGATTTTCTTAACTTCTTACCTGTGTGCTGATTAGATATCACCTGGTTTTCACATTAAACAGATTCACACTTGAGAAAGCAGCAAGGATGCAGTGAGGTTTATGTTTCCTGGTGTCAACCTGTATTATTTCAGTGGACATTGTAATGAGGATGCATCTTGCTGCCTTTCCAATGCAGCAAGTTTTAATCAGTAATAGGTGAAAAACCATTCCAACAAAGGTGTTAATCAGAGACTTGGCTTTGTGGACACTTTTCAGAGAGCAAATGTGTTAGCATAAAAATAAAGCCATAAAATGGAGAGCTGATTAATCACTCAATTGGATTTCTCTGCCTGCATATTTTTTTTTCTCTGCAACCCCATGCTAAATTGTGCTTCCTGTTTTTTATAAAATGACTTAATCAAATCTGACTCTGATTGCATCAGAGAAGGCCAGGTACCCTACACTATAAGAGGTGGTTTGAAATTTTGACTTGTCTACTTAAAGATCAGCAAAATTTGATCACAAGGTCAATTACGTCCCTGGGTGGTATTGAACCACCAGCCTTTCGGTTAACAGCCGAATGCGCTAATCGATTGCACAACAGAGACAACTTGCAAAAGCATGTACTAACAAAGGCTAAAAAGCATTCATCTAGAAAGTTTCCTAGAAAAAGGTTAAAAAGGCAATAATCTGGAGAGTTTTGCAAGATTTTTCTTCCATTGACCAACGAAGAAACACATTGGTACTTTCACATGATGAGTGAGTACTTCAGGATCTCTGACACTTACATGAGCAGCAGAGTGGCGCAGCGGAAGCGTGCTGGGCCCATAACCCATAGGTCGGTGGATTGAAACCATCCTCTGCTATGTGCACTTATTTTTTGGTTAATTAAATTCTTCCAAAACTGGAATTGATATTTTGACTCTTTTATTTTTACTTAAAGTACAATAACTTTTAACATTTTAATTTGTTTTAATAGTATATTGACAGCATTGTTTTCTTTCAGAAATCCACTTAATTTTCTTTACCCTATTACTGAAATGGTAATTGACAAAAACAAGCTACATTGTCACCAGAAGAGCAATGCAAAATGTACAATTGATATTTCAAAATCATCTTTCCAGCTTGAATTTCAATGATGCATTGGGGCAACGATTTTGTGAGAAACATCTTCACCCTTAAAGAAAGATTTTCTTAACTTCTTACCTGTGTGCTGATTAGATATCACCTGGTTTTCACATTAAACAGATTCCCACTTGAGAAAGCAGCAAGGATGCAGTGAGGTTTATGTTTCCTGGTGTCAACCTGTATTATTTCAGTGGACATTGTAATGAGGATGCATCTTGCTGCCTTTCCAATGAAGCAAGTTTTAATCAGTAATAGGTGAAAAACCATTCCTACAAAGGTGTTAATCAGAGACTTGGCTTTGTGGACACTTTTCAGAGAGCAAATGTGTTAGCATAAAAATAAAGCCATAAAATGGAGAGCTGATTAATCACTCAATTGGATTTCTCTGCCTGCATAATTTTTTTTCTCTGCTACCCCAATGCTAAATTGTGCTTCCTGTTTTTTATAAAATGACTTAATCAAATATGACTCTGATTGCATCAGAGAAGGCCAGGTACCCTACACCATAAAAGGTGGTTTGAAATTTTGACTTGTCTACTTAAAGATCAGCAAAATTTGATCACAAGGTCAATTACGTCCCTGGGTGGGATTGAACCACCAACCTTTCGGTTAACAGCCGAATGCGCTATTCGATTGCACCACAGAGACAGCTTGCAAAAGCATGTACTGACAAAGGCTAAAAAGCATTCATCTAGAAAGTTTCCTAGAAAAAGGTTAAAAAGGCAATAATCTGGAGAGTTTTGCAAGATTTTTCTTCCATTGACCAACGAAGAAACACATTGGTACTTTCACATGATGAGTGAGTACTTCAGGATCTCTGACACTTACATGAGCAGCAGAGTGGCGCAGCGGAAGCGTGCTGGGCCCATAACCCAGAGGTCGGTGGATCGAAACCATCCTCTGCTATGTGCACTTATTTTTTTGTTAATTAAATTCTTCCAAAACTGGAATTGATATTTTGACTCTTTTATTTTTACTTAAAGTACAATAACTTTTAACATTTTAATTTGTTTTAATAGTATATTGACAGCATTGTTTTCTTTCAGAAATCCACTTAATTTTCTTTACCCTATTACTGAAATGGTAATTGACAAAAACAAGCTACATTGTCACCAGAAGAGCAATGCAAAATGTACAATTGATATTTCAAAATCATCTTTCCATCTTGAATTTCAATGATGCATTGGGGCAACGATTTTGTGAGAAACATCTTCACCCTTAAAGAAAGATTTTATTAACTTCTTACCTGTGTGCTGATTAGATATCACCTGGTTTTCACATTAAACAGATTCCCACTTGAGAAAGCAGCAAGGATGCAGTGAGGTTTATGTTTCCTGGTGTCAACCTGTATTATTTCAGTGGACATTGTAATGAGGATGCATCTTGCTGCCTTTCCAATGAAGCAAGTTTTAATCAGTAATAGGTGAAAAACCATTCCAACAAAGGTGTTAATCAGAGACTTGGCTTTGTGGACACTTTTCAGAGAGCAAATGTGTTAGCATAAAAATAAAGCCATAAAATGGAGAGCTGATTAATCACTCAATTGGATTTCTCTGCCTGCATATTTTTTTTTCTCTGCAACCCCATGCTAAATTGTGCTTCCTGTTTTTTATAAAATGACTTAATCAAATCTGACTCTGATTGCATCAGAGAAGGCCAGGTACCCTACACTATAAGAGGTGGTTTGAAATTTTGACTTGTCTACTTAAAGATCAGCAAAATTTGATCACAAGGTCAATTACGTCCCTGGGTGGTATTGAACCACCAGCCTTTCGGTTAACAGCCGAATGCGCTAATCGATTGCACCACAGAGACAACTTGCAAAAGCATGTACTAACAAAGGCTAAAAAGCATTCATCTAGAAAGTTTCCTAGAAAAAGGTTAAAAAGGCAATAATCTGGAGAGTTTTGCAAGATTTTTCTTCCATTGACCAACGAAGAAACACATTGGTACTTTCACATGATGAGTGAGTACTTCAGGATCTCTGACACTTACATGAGCAGCAGAGTGGCGCAGCGGAAGCGTGCTGGGCCCATAACCCATAGGTCGGTGGATCGAAACCATCCTCTGCTATGTGCACTTATTTTTTGGTTAATTAAATTCTTCCAAAACTGGAATTGATATTTTGACTCTTTTATTTTTACTTAAAGTACAATAACTTTTAACATTTTAATTTGTTTTAATAGTATATTGACAGCATTGTTTTCTTTCAGAAATCCACTTAATTTTCTTTACCCTATTACTGAAATGGTAATTGACAAAAACAAGCTACATTGTCACCAGAAGAGCAATGCAAAATGTACAATTAATATTTCAAAATCATCTTTCCAGCTTGAATTTCAATGATGCATTGGGGCAACGATTTTGTGAGAAACATCTTCACCCTTAAAGAAAGATTTTCTTAACTTCATACCTGTGTGCTGATTAGATATCACCTGGTTTTCACATTAAACAGATTCCCACTTGAGAAAGCAGCAAGGATGCAGTGAGGTTTATGTTTCCTGGTGTCAACCTGTATTATTTCAGTGGACATTGTAATGAGGATGCATCTTGCTGCCTTTCCAATGAAGCAAGTTTTAATCAGTAATAGGTGAAAAACCATTCCTACAAAGGTGTTAATCAGAGACTTGGCTTTGTGGACACTTTTCAGAGAGCAAATGTGTTAGCATAAAAATAAAGCCATAAAATGGAGAGCTGATTAATCACTCAATTGGATTTCTCTGCCTGCATAATTTTTTTTCTCTGCAACCCCAATGCTAAATTGTGCTTCCTGTTTTTTATAAAATGACTTAATCAAATATGACTCTGATTGCATCAGAGAAGGCCAGGTACCCTACACCATAAAAGGTGGTTTGAAATTTTTACTTGTCTACTTAAAGATCACCAAAATTTGATCACAAGGTCAATTACGTCCCTGGGTGGGATTGAACCACCAACCTTTCGGTTAACAGCCGAATGCGCTAACCGATTGCACCACAGAGACAGCTTGCAAAAGCATCTACTGACAAAGGCTAAAAAGCATTCATCTAGAAAGTTTCCTAGAAAAAGGTTAAAAAGGCAATAATCTGGAGAGTTTTGCAAGATTTTTCTTCCATTGACCAATGAAGAAACACATTGGTACTTTCACATGATGAGTGAGTACTTCAGGATCTCTGACACTTATGTGAGCAGCAGAGTGGCGCAGCGGAAGCGTGCTGGGCCCATAACCCAGAGGTCGGTGTATCGAAACCATCCTTTGCTATGTGCACTTATTTTTTTGTTAATTAAATTCTTCCAAAACTGGAATTGATATTTTGACTATTTTATTTTTACTTAAAGTACAATAACTTTTAACATTTTAATTTTTTTTAATAGTATATTGACAGTATTGTTTTCTTTCAGAAATCCACTTAATTTTCTTTACCCTATTACTGAAATGGTAATTGACAAAAACAAGCTACATTGTCATCAGAAGAGCAATGCAAAATGTACAATTGATATTTCAAAATCATCTTTCCAGCTTGAATTTCAATGATGCATTGGGGCAACGATTTTGTGAGAAACATCTTCACCCTTAAAGAAAGATTTTCTTAACTTCTTACCTGTGTGCTGATTAGATATCACCTGGTTTTCACATTAAACAGATTCACACTTGAGAAAGCAGCAAGGATGCAGTGAGGTTTATGTTTCCTGGTGTCAAACTGTATTATTTCAGTGGACATTGTAATGAGGATGCATCTTGCTGCCTTTCCAATGAAGCAAGTTTTAATCAGTAATAGGTGAAAAACCATTCCTACAAAGGTGTTAATCAGAGACTTGCCTTTGTGGACACTTTTCAGAGAGCAAATGTGTTAGCATAAAAATAAAGCCATAAAATGGAGAGCTGATTAATCACTCAATTGGATTTCTCTGCCTGCATATTTTTTTTCTCTGCAACCCCATGCTAAATTGTGCTTCCTGTTTTTATAAAATGACTTAATCAAATCTGACTCTGATTGCATCAGAGAAGGCCAGGTACCCTACACTATAAGAGGTGGTTTGAAATTTTGACTTGTCTACTTAAAGATCAGCAAAATTTGATCACAAGGTCAATTACGTCCCTGGGTGGTATTGAAACACCAGCCTTTCGGTTAACAGCCGAATGCGCTAACCGATTGCACCACAGAGACAACTTGCAAAAGCATGTACTAACAAAGGCTAAAAAGCATTCATCTAGAAAGTTTCCTAGAAAAAGGTTAAAAAGGCAATAATCTGGAGAGTTTTGCAAGATTTTTCGTCCATTGACCAACGAAGAAACACATTGGTACTTTCACATGATGAGTGAGTACTTCAGGATGTCTGAAACTTATGTGGGCAGCAGAGTGGCGCAGCGGAAGCGTGCTGGGCACATAAGCCAGAGGTCGGTGGATCGAAACCATCCTCTGCTATATGCACTTATTTTTTTGTTAATTAAATTCTTCCAAAACTGGAATTGATATTTTGACTCTTTTATTTTTACTTAAAGTACAATAACTTTTAACATTTTAATTTGTTTTAATAGTATATTGACAGCATTGTTTTCTTTCAGAAATCCACTTAATTTTCTTTACCCTATTACTGAAATGGTAATTGACAAAAACAAGCTACATTGTCACCAGAAGAGCAATGCAAAATGTACAATTGATATTTCAAAATCATCTTTCCATCTTGAATTTCAATGATGCATTGGGGCAACGATTTTGTGAGAAACATCTTCACCCTTAAAGAAAGATTTTATTAACTTCTTACCTGTGTGCTGATTAGATATCACCTGGTTTTCACATTAAACAGATTCCCACTTGAGAAAGCAGCAAGGATGCAGTGAGGTTTATGTTTCCTGGTGTCAACCTGTATTATTTCAGTGGACATTGTAATGAGGATGCATCTTGCTGCCTTTCCAATGAAGCAAGTTTTAATCAGTAATAGGTGAAAAACCATTCCAACAAAGGTGTTAATCAGAGACTTGGCTTTGTGGACACTTTTCAGAGAGCAAATGTGTTAGCATAAAAATAAAGCCATAAAATGGAGAGCTGATTAATCACTCAATTGGATTTCTCTGCCTGCATATTTTTTTTTCTCTGCAACCCCATGCTAAATTGTGCTTCCTGTTTTTTTATAAAATGACTTAATCAAATCTGACTCTGATTGCATCAGAGAAGGCCAGGTACCCTACACTATAAGAGGTGGTTTGAAATTTTGACTTGTCTACTTAAAGATCAGCAAAATTTGATCACAAGGTCAATTACGTCCCTGGGTGGTATTGAACCACCAGCCTTTCGGTTAACAGCCGAATGCGCTAATCGATTGCACCACAGAGACAACTTGCAAAAGCATGTACTAACAAAGGCTAAAAAGCATTCATCTAGAAAGTTTCCTAGAAAAAGGTTAAAAAGGCAATAATCTGGAGAGTTTTGCAAGATTTTTCTTCCATTGACCAACGAAGAAACACATTGGTACTTTCACATGATGAGTGAGTACTTCAGGATCTCTGACACTTACATGAGCAGCAGAGTGGCGCAGCGGAAGCGTGCTGGGCCCATAACCCATAGGTCGGTGGATCGAAACCATCCTCTGCTATGTGCACTTATTTTTTGGTTAATTAAATTCTTCCAAAACTGGAATTGATATTTTGACTCTTTTATTTTTACTTAAAGTACAATAACTTTTAACATTTTAATTTGTTTTAATAGTATATTGACAGCATTGTTTTCTTTCAGAAATCCACTTAATTATCTTTACCCTATTACTGAAATGGTAATTGACAAAAACAAGCTACATTGTCACCAGAAGAGCAATGCAAAATGTACAATTAATATTTCAAAATCATCTTTCCAGCTTGAATTTCAATGATGCATTGGGGCAACGATTTTGTGAGAAACATCTTCACCCTTAAAGAAAGATTTTCTTAACTTCATACCTGTGTGCTGATTAGATATCACCTGGTTTTCACATTAAACAGATTCCCACTTGAGAAAGCAGCAAGGATGCAGTGAGGTTTATGTTTCCTGGTGTCAACCTGTATTATTTCAGTGGACATTGTAATGAGGATGCATCTTGCTGCCTTTCCAATGAAGCAAGTTTTAATCAGTAATAGGTGAAAAACCATTCCTACAAAGGTGTTAATCAGAGACTTGGCTTTGTGGACACTTTTCAGAGAGCAAATGTGTTAGCATAAAAATAAAGCCATAAAATGGAGAGCTGATTAATCACTCAATTGGATTTCTCTGCCTGCATAATTTTTTTTCTCTGCAACCCCAATGCAAAATTGTGCTTCCTGTATTTTATAAAATGACTTAATCAAATATGACTCTGATTGCATCAGAGAAGGCCAGGTACCCTACACCATAAAAGGTGGTTTGAAATTTTGACTTGTCTACTTAAAGATCACCAAAATTTGATCACAAGGTCAATTACGTCCCTGGGTGGGATTGAACCACCAACCTTTCGGTTAACAGCCGAATGCGCTAACCGATTGCACCACAGAGACAGCTTGCAAAAGCATCTACTGACAAAGGCTAAAAAGCATTCATCTAGAAAGTTTCCTAGAAAAAGGTTAAAAAGGCAATAATCTGGAGAGTTTTTCAAGATTTTTCTTCCATTGACCAACGAAGAAACACATTGGTACTTTCACATGATGAGTGAGTACTTCAGGATCTCTGACACTTATGTGAGCAGCAGAGTGGCGCAGCGGAAGCGTGCTGGGCCCATAACCCAGAGGTCGGTGTATCGAAACCATCCTTTGCTATGTGCACTTATTTTTTTGTTAATTAAATTCTTCCAAAACTGGAATTGATATTTTGACTCTTTTATTTTTACTTAAAGTACAATAACTTTTAACATTTTAATTTTTTTTAATAGTATATTGACAGTATTGTTTTCTTTCAGAAATCCACTTAATTTTCTTTACCCTATTACTGAAATGGTAATTGACAAAAACAAGCTACATTGTCATCAGAAGAGCAATGCAAAATGTACAATTGATATTTCAAAATCATCTTTCCAGCTTGAATTTCAATGATGCATTGGGGCAACGATTTTGTGAGAAACATCTTCACCCTTAAAGAAAGATTTTCTTAACTTCTTACCTGTGTGCTGATTAGATATCACCTGGTTTTCACATTAAACAGATTCACACTTGAGAAAGCAGCAAGGATGCAGTGAGGTTTATGTTTCCTGGTGTCAAACTGTATTATTTCAGTGGACATTGTAATGAGGATGCATCTTGCTGCCTTTCCAATGAAGCAAGTTTTAATCAGTAATAGGTGAAAAACCATTCCTACAAAGGTGTTAATCAGAGACTTGCCTTTGTGGACACTTTTCAGAGAGCAAATGTGTTAGCATAAAAATAAAGCCATAAAATGGAGAGCTGATTAATCACTCAATTGGATTTCTCTGCCTGCATATTTTTTTTCTCTGCAACCCCATGCTAAATTGTGCTTCCTGTTTTTATAAAATGACTTAATCAAATCTGACTCTGATTGCATCAGAGAAGGCCAGGTACCCTACACTATAAGAGGTGGTTTGAAATTTTGACTTGTCTACTTAAAGATCAGCAAAATTTGATCACAAGGTCAATTACGTCCCTGGGTGGTATTGAAACACCAGCCTTTCGGTTAACAGCCGAATGCGCTAACCGATTGCACCACAGAGACAACTTGCAAAAGCATGTACTAACAAAGGCTAAAAAGCATTCATCTAGAAAGTTTCCTAGAAAAAGGTTAAAAAGGCAATAATCTGGAGAGTTTTGCAAGATTTTTCGTCCATTGACCAACGAAGAAACACATTGGTACTTTCACATGATGAGTGAGTACTTCAGGATGTCTGAAACTTACGTGGGCAGCAGAGTGGCGCAGCGGAAGCGTGCTGGGCACATAAGCCAGAGGTCGGTGGATCGAAACCATCCTCTGCTATGTGCACTTATTTTTTTGTTAATTAAATTCTTCCAAAACTGGAATTGATATTTTGACTCTTTTATTTTTACTTAAAGTACAATAACTTTTAACATTTTAATTTGTTTTAATAGTATATTGACAGCATTGTTTCTTTCAGAAATCCACTTAATTTTCTTTACCCTATTACTGAAATGGTAATTGACAAAAACAAGCTACATTGTCACCAGAAGAGCAATGCAAAATGTACAATTGATATTTCAAAATCATCTTTCCAGCTTGAATTTCAATGATGCATTGGGGCAACGATTTTGTGAGAAACATCTTCACCCTTAAAGAAAGATTTTCTTAACTTCTTACCTGTGTGCTGATTAGATATCACCTGGTTTTCACATTAAACAGATTCCCACTTGAGAAAGCAGTAAGGATGCAGTGAGGTTTATGTTTCCTGGTGTCAAACTGTATTATTTCAGTGGACATTGTAATGAGGATGCATCTTGCTGCCTTTCCAATGAAGCAAGTTTTAATCAGTAATATGTGAAAAACCATTCCTACAAAGGTGTTAATCAGAGACTTGCCTTTGTGGACACTTTTCAGAGAGCAAATGTGTTAGCATAAAAATAAAGCCATAAAATGGAGAGCTGATTAATCACTCAATTGGATTTCTCTGCCTGCATATTTTTTTTTCTCTGCAACCCCATGATAAATTGTGCTTCCTGTTTTTATAAAATGACTTAATCAAATCTGACTCTGATTGCATCAGAGAAGGCCAGGTACCCTACACTATAAGAGGTGGTTTGAAATTTTGACTTGTCTACTTAAAGATCACCAAAATTTGATCACAAGGTCAATTACTTCCCTGGGTGGGATTGAACCAACAACCTTTCGGTTAACAGCCGAATGCGCTAACCGATTGCACCACAGAGACAGCTTGCAAAAGCATCTACTGACAAAGGCTAAAAAGCATTCATCTAGAAAGTTTCCTAGAAAAAGGTTAAAAAGGCAATAATCTGGAGAGTTTTGCAAGATTTTTCTTCCATTGACCAACGAAGAAACACATTGGTACTTTCACATGATGAGTGAGTACTTCAGGATCTCTGACACTTATGTGAGCAGCAGAGTGGCGCAGCGGAAGCGTGCTGGGCCCATAACCCAGAGGTCGGTGGATCGAAACCATCCTCTGCTATGTGCACTTATTTTTTTGTTAATTAAATTCTTCCAAAACTGGAATTGATATTTTGACTCTTTTATTTTTACTTAAAGTACAATAACTTTTAACATTTTAATTTGTTTTAATAGTATATTGACAGCATTGTTTTCTTTCAGAAATCCACTTAATTTTCTTTACCCTATTACTGAAATGGTAATTGACAAAAACAAGCTACATTGTCACCAGAAGAGCAATGCAAAATGTACAATTGATATTTCAAAATCATCTTTCCAGCTTGAATTTCAATGATGCATTGGGGCAACGATTTTGTGAGAAACATCTTCACCCTTAAAGAAAGATTTTATTAACTTCTTACCTGTGTGCTGATTAGATATCACCTGGTTTTCACATTAAACAGATTCCCACTTGAGAAAGCAGCAAGGATGCAGTGAGGTTTATGTTTCCTGGTGCCAACCTGTATTATTTCAGTGGACATTGTAATGAGGATGCATCTTGCTGCCTTTCCAATGAAGCAAGTTTTAATCAGTAATAGGTGAAAAAACATTCCAACAAAGGTGTTAATCAGAGACTTGGCTTTGTGGACACTTTTCAGAGAGCAAATGTGTTAGCATAAAAATAAAGCCATAAAATGGAGAGCTGATTAATCACTCAATTGGATTTCTCTGCATGCATATTTTTTTTTCTCTGCAACCCCATGCTAAATTGTGCTTCCTGTTTTTTATAAAATGACTTAATCAAATCTGACTCTGATTGCATCAGAGAAGGCCAGGTACCCTACACTATAAGAGGTGGTTTGAAATTTTGACTTGTCTACTTAAAGATCAGCAAAATTTGATCACAAGGTCAATTACGTCCCTTGGTGGTATTGAACCACCAGCCTTTCGGTTAACAGCCGAATGCGCTAATCGATTGCACCACAGAGACAACTTGCAAAAGCATGTACTAACAAAGGCTAAAAAGCATTCATCTAGAAAGTTTCCTAGAAAAAGGTTAAAAAGGCAATAATCTGGAGAGTTTTGCAAGATTTTTCTTCCATTGACCAACGAAGAAACACATTGGTACTTTCACATGATGAGTGAGTACTTCAGGATCTCTGACACTTACATGAGCAGCAGAGTGGCGCAGCGGAAGCGTGCTGGGCCCATAACCCAGAGGTCGGTGGATCGAAACCATCCTCTGCTGTGTGCACTTATTTTTTTGTTAATTAAATTCTTCCAAAACTGGAATTGATATTTTGACTCTTTTATTTTTACTTAAAGTACAATAACTTTTAACATTTTAATTTGTTTTAATAGTATATTGACAGCATTGTTTTCTTTCAGAAATCCACTTAATTTTCTTTACCCTATTACTGAAATGGTAATTGACAAAAACAAGCTACATTGTCACCAGCAGAGCAATGCAAAATGTACAATTGATATTTCAAAATCATCTTTCCAGCTTGAATTTCAATGATGCATTGGGGCAACGATTTTGTGAGAAACATCTTCACCCTTAAAGAAAGATTTTCTTAACTTCTTACCTGTGTGCTGATTAGATATCACCTGGTTTTCACATTAAACAGATTCCCACTTGAGAAAGCAGCAAGGATGCAGTGAGGTTTATGTTTCCTGGTGCCAACCTGTATTATTTCAGTGGACATTGTAATGAGGATGCATCTTGCTGCCTTTCCAATGAAGCAAGTTTTAATCAGTAATAGGTGAAAAACCATTCCTATAAAGGTGTTAATCAGAGACTTGGCTTTGTGGACACTTTTCAGAGAGCAAATGTGTTAGCATAAAAATAAAGCCATAAAATGGAGAGCTGATTAATCACTCAATTGGATTTCTCTGCCTGCATAATTTTTTTTCTCTGCAACCCCATGCTAAATTGTGCTTCCTGTTTTTTATAAAATGACTTAATCAAATCTGACTCTGATTGCATCAGAGAAGGCCAGGTACCCTACACTATAAGAGGTGGTTTAAAATTTTGACTTGTCTACTTAAAGATCACCAAAATTTGATCACAAGGTCAATTACGTCCCTGGGTGGGATTGAACCACCAACCTTTCGGTTAACAGCCGAATGCGCTAACCGATTGCGCCACAGAGACAGCTTGCAAAAGCACGTGCTGACAAATGCAAAAAAGCATTCATCTAGAAAGTTTCCTAGAAAAAGGTTAAAAAGGCAATAATCTGGAGAGTTTTGCAAGATTTTTCTTCCATTGACCAACGAAGAAACACATTGGTACTTTCACATGATGAGTGAGTACTTCAGGATCTCTTATACTTACATGAGCAGCAGAGTGGCGCAGCGGAAGCGTGCTGGGCCCAAAACCCAGAGGCCGGTGGATCGAAACCATCCTCTGCTGTGTGCACTTATTTTTTTGTTAATTAAATTCTTCCAAAACTGGAATTGATATTTTGACTATTTTATTTTTACTTAAAGTACAATAACTTTTAACATTTTAATATTTTTTTAATAGTATATTGACAGTATTGTTTTCTTTCAGAAATCCACTTAATTTTCTTTACCCTATTACTGAAATGGTAATTGACAAAAACAAGCTACATTGTCACCAGAAGAGCAATGCAAAATGTACAATTGATATTTCAAAATCATCTTTCCAGCTTGAATTTCAATGATGCATTGGGGCAACGATTTTGTGAGAAACATCTTCACCCTTAAAGAAAGATTTTCTTAACTTCTTACCTGTGTGCTGATTAGATATCACCTGGTTTTCACATTTAACAGATTCACACTTGAGAAAGCAGCAAGGATGCAGTGAGGTTTATGTTTCCTGGTGTCAAACTGTATTATTTCAGGGGACATTGTAATGAGGATGCATCTTGCTGCCTTTCCAATGAAGCAAGTTTTAATCAGTAATAGGTGAAAAACCATTCCTACAAAGGTGTTAATCAGAGACTTGCCTTTGTGGACACTTTTCAGAGAGCAAATGTGTTAGCATAAAAATAAAGCCATAAAATGGAGAGCTGATTAATCACTCAATTGGATTTCTCTGCCTGCATATTTTTTTTTCTCTGCAACCCCATGCTAAATTGTGCTTCCTGTTTTTATAAAATGACTTAATCAAATCTGACTCTGATTGCATCAGAGAAGGCCAGGTACCCTACACTATAAGAGGTGGTTTGAAATTTTGACTTGTCTACTTAAAGATCAGCAAAATTTGATCACAAGGTCAATTACGTCCCTGGGTGGTATTGAAACACCAGCCTTTCGGTTAACAGCCGAATGCGCTAACCGATTGCACCACAGAGACAACTTGCAAAAGCATGTACTAACAAAGGCTAAAAAGCATTTATCTAGAAAGTTTCCTAGAAAAAGGTTAAAAAGGCAATAATCTGGAGAGTTTTGCAAGATTTTTCTTCCATTGACCAACGAAGAAACACATTGGTACTTTCACATGATGAGTGAGTACTTCAGGATGTCTGAAACTTACGTGGGCAGCAGAGTGGCGCAGCGGAAGCGTGCTGGGCCCATAATCCAGAGGTCGGTGGATCGAAACCATCCTCTGCTATGTGCACTTATTTTTTTGTTAATTAAATTCTTCCAAAACTGGAATTGATATTTTGACTCTTTTATTTTTACTTAAAGTACAATAACTTTTAACATTTTAATTTGTTTTAATAGTATATTGACAGCATTTTTTTCTTTCAGAAATCCACTTAATTTTCTTTACCCTATTACTGAAATGGTAATTGACAAAAACAAGCTACATTGTCACCAGAAGAGCAATGCAAAATGTACAATTGATATTTCAAAATCATCTTTCCAGCTTGAATTTCAATGATGCATTGGGGCAACAATTTTGTGAGAAACATCTTCACCCTTAAAGAAAGATTTTCTTAACTTCTTACCTGTGTGCTGATTAGATATCACCTGGTTTTCACATTAAACAGATTCACACTTGAGAAAGCAGCAAGGATGCAGTGAGGTTTATGTTTCCTGGTGCCAACCTGTATTATTTCAGTGGACATTGTAATGAGGATGCATCTTGCTGCCTTTCCAATGAAGCAAGTTTTAATCAGTAATAGGTGAAAAACCATTCCTACAAAGGTGTTAATCAGAGACTTGGCTTTGTGGACACTTTTCAGAGAGCAAATGTGTTAGCATAAAAATAAAGCCATAAAATGGAGAGCTGATTAATCACTCAATTGGATTTCTCTGCCTGCATAATTTTTTTTCTCTGCAACCCCATGCTAAATTGTGCTTCCTGTTTTTTATAAAATGACTTAATCAAATCTGACTCTGATTGCATCAGAGAAGGCCAGGTACCCTACACTATAAGAGGTGGTTTAAAATTTTGACTTGTCTACTTAAAGATCACCAAAATTTGATCACAAGGTCAATTACGTCCCTGGGTGGGATTGAACCACCAACCTTTCGGTTAACAGCCGAATGCGCTAACCGATTGCGCCACAGAGACAGCTTGCAAAAGCACGTGCTGACAAATGCAAAAAAGCATTCATCTAGAAAGTTTCCTAGAAAAAGGTTAAAAAGGCAATAATCTGGAGAGTTTTGCAAGATTTTTCTTCCATTGACCAACGAAGAAACACATTGGTACTTTCACATGATGAGTGAGTACTTCAGGATCTCTTATACTTACATGAGCAGCAGAGTGGCGCAGCGGAAGCGTGCTGGGCCCAAAACCCAGAGGCCGGTGGATCGAAACCATCCTCTGCTGTGTGCACTTATTTTTTTGTTAATTAAATTCTTCCAAAACTGGAATTGATATTTTGACTATTTTATTTTTACTTAAAGTACAATAACTTTTAACATTTTAATATTTTTTTAATAGTATATTGACAGTATTGTTTTCTTTCAGAAATCCACTTAATTTTCTTTACCCTATTACTGAAATGGTAATTGACAAAAACAAGCTACATTGTCACCAGAAGAGCAATGCAAAATGTACAATTGATATTTCAAAATCATCTTTCCAGCTTGAATTTCAATGATGCATTGGGGCAACGATTTTGTGAGAAACATCTTCACCCTTAAAGAAAGATTTTCTTAACTTCTTACCTGTGTGCTGATTAGATATCACCTGGTTTTCACATTTAACAGATTCACACTTGAGAAAGCAGCAAGGATGCAGTGAGGTTTATGTTTCCTGGTGTCAAACTGTATTATTTCAGGGGACATTGTAATGAGGATGCATCTTGCTGCCTTTCCAATGAAGCAAGTTTTAATCAGTAATAGGTGAAAAACCATTCCTACAAAGGTGTTAATCAGAGACTTGCCTTTGTGGACACTTTTCAGAGAGCAAATGTGTTAGCATAAAAATAAAGCCATAAAATGGAGAGCTGATTAATCACTCAATTGGATTTCTCTGCCTGCATATTTTTTTTTCTCTGCAACCCCATGCTAAATTGTGCTTCCTGTTTTTATAAAATGACTTAATCAAATCTGACTCTGATTGCATCAGAGAAGGCCAGGTACCCTACACTATAAGAGGTGGTTTGAAATTTTGACTTGTCTACTTAAAGATCAGCAAAATTTGATCACAAGGTCAATTACGTCCCTGGGTGGTATTGAAACACCAGCCTTTCGGTTAACAGCCGTATGCGCTAACCGATTGCACCACAGAGACAACTTGCAAAAGCATGTTCTAACAAAGGCTAAAAAGCATTTATCTAGAAAGTTTCCTAGAAAAAGGTTAAAAAGGCAATAATCTGGAGAGTTTTGCAAGATTTTTCTTCCATTGACCAACGAAGAAACACATTGGTACTTTCACATGATGAGTGAGTACTTCAGGATGTCTGAAACTTACGTGGGCAGCAGAGTGGCGCAGCGGAAGCGTGCTGGGCCCATAATCCAGAGGTCGGTGGATCGAAACCATCCTCTGCTATGTGCACTTATTTTTTTGTTAATTAAATTCTTCCAAAACTGGAATTGATATTTTGACTCTTTTATTTTTACTTAAAGTACAATAACTTTTAACATTTTAATTTGTTTTAATAGTATATTGACAGCATTTTTTTCTTTCAGAAATCCACTTAATTTTCTTTACCCTATTACTGAAATGGTAATTGACAAAAACAAGCTACATTGTCACCAGAAGAGCAATGCAAAATGTACAATTGATATTTCAAAATCATCTTTCCAGCTTGAATTTCAATGATGCATTGGGGCAACGATTTTGTGAGAAACATCTTCACCCTTAAAGAAAGATTTTCTTAACTTCTTACCTGTGTGCTGATTAGATATCACCTGGTTTTCACATTAAACAGATTCACACTTGAGAAAGCAGCAAGGATGCAGTGAGGTTTATGTTTCCTGGTGTCAAACTGTATTATTTCAGTGGACATTGTAATGAGGATGCATCTTGCTGCCTTTCCAATGAAGCAAGTTTTAATCAGTAATAGGTGAAAAAACATTCCTACAAAGGTGTTAATCAGAGACTTGCCTTTGTGGACACTTTTCAGAGAGCAAATGTGTTAGCATAAAAATAAAGCCATAAAATGGAGAGCTGATTAATCACTCAATTGGATTTCTCTGCCTGCATATTTTTTTTTCTCTGCAACCCCATGCTAAATTGTGCTTCCTGTTTTTATAAAATGACTTAATCAAATCTGACTCTGATTGCATCAGAGAAGGCCAGGTACCCTACACTATAAGAGGTGGTTTGAAATTTTGACTTGTCTACTTAAAGATCAGCAAAATTTGATCACAAGGTCAATTACGTCCCTGGGTGGTATTGAAACACCAGCCTTTCGGTTAACAGCCGAATGCGCTAACCGATTGCACCACAGAGACAACTTGCAAAAGCATGTACTAACAAAGGCTAAAAAGCATTCATCTAGAAAGTTTCCTAGAAAAAGGTTAAAAAGGCAATAATCTGGAGAGTTTTGCAAGATTTTTCGTCCATTGACCAACGAAGAAACACATTGGTACTTTCACATGATGAGTGAGTACTTCAGGATGTCTGAAACTTATGTGGGCAGCAGAGTGGCGCAGCGGAAGCGTGCTGGGCCCATAATCTAGAGGTCGGTGGATCGAAACCATCCTCTGCTATGTGCACTTATTTTTTTGTTAATTAAATTCTTCCAAAACTGGAATTGATATTTTGACTCTTTTATTTTTACTTAAAGTACAATAACTTTTAACATTTTAATTTGTTTTAATAGTATATTGACAGCATTTTTTTCTTTCAGAAATCCACTTAATTTTCTTTACCCTATTACTGAAATGGTAATTGACAAAAACAAGCTACATTGTCACCAGAAGAGCAATGCAAAATGTACAATTGATATTTCAAAATCATCTTTCCAGCTTGAATTTTAATGATGCATTGGGGCAACGATTTTGTGAGAAACATCTTCACCCTTAAAGAAAGATTTTCTTAACTTCTTACCTGTGTGCTGATTAGATATCACCTGGTTTTCACATTAAACAGATTCACACTTGAGAAAGCAGCAAGGATGCAGTGAGGTTTATGTTTCCTGGTGTCAAACTGTATTATTTCAGTGGACATTGTAATGAGGATGCATCTTGCTGCCTTTCCAATGAAGCAAGTTTTAATCAGTAATAGGTGAAAAAACATTCCTACAAAGGTGTTAATCAGAGACTTGCCTTTGTGGACACTTTTCAGAGAGCAAATGTGTTAGCATAAAAATAAAGCCATAAAATGGAGAGCTGATTAATCACTCAATTGGATTTCTCTGCCTGCATATTTTTTTTTCTCTGCAACCCCATGCTAAATTGTGCTTCCTGTTTTTATAAAATGACTTAATCAAATCTGACTCTGATTGCATCAGAGAAGGCCAGGTACCCTACACTATAAGAGGTGGTTTGAAATTTTGACTTGTCTACTTAAAGATCAGCAAAATTTGATCACAAGGTCAATTACGTCCCTGGGTGGTATTGAAACACCAGCCTTTCGGTTAACAGCCGAATGCGCTAACCGATTGCACCACAGAGACAACTTGCAAAAGCATGTACTAACAAAGGCTAAAAAGCATTCATCTAGAAAGTTTCCTAGAAAAAGGTTAAAAAGGCAATAATCTGGAGAGTTTTGCAAGATTTTTCGTCCATTGACCAACGAAGAAACACATTGGTACTTTCACATGATGAGTGAGTACTTCAGGATGTCTGAAACTTATGTGGGCAGCAGAGTGGCGCAGCGGAAGCGTGCTGGGCCCATAAGCCAGAGGTCGGTGGATCGAAACCATCCTCTGCTATGTGCACTTATTTTTTGTTAATTAAATTCTTCCAAAACTGGAATTGATATTTTGACTCTTTTATTTTTACTTAAAGTACAATAACTTTTAACATTTTAATTTGTTTTAATAGTATATTGACAGCATTTTTTTCTTTCAGAAATCCACTTAATTTTCTTTACCCTATTACTGAAATGGTAATTGACAAAAACAAGCTACATTGTCACCAGAAGAGCAATGCAAAATGTACAATTGATATTTCAAAATCATCTTTCCAGCTTGAATTTCAATGATGCATTGGGGCAACGATTTTGTGAGAAACATCTTCACCCTTAAAGAAAGATTTTCTTAACTTCTTACCTGTGTGCTGATTAGATATCACCTGGTTTTCACATTAAACAGATTCACACTTGAGAAAGCAGCAAGGATGCAGTGAGGTTTATGTTTCCTGGTGTCAAACTGTATTATTTCAGTGGACATTGTAATGAGGATGCATCTTGCTGCCTTTCCAATGAAGCAAGTTTTAATCAGTAATAGGTGAAAAAACATTCCTACAAAGGTGTTAATCAGAGACTTGCCTTTGTGGACACTTTTCAGAGAGCAAATGTGTTAGCATAAAAATAAAGCCATAAAATGGAGAGCTGATTAATCACTCAATTGGATTTCTCTGCCTGCATATTTTTTTTTCTCTGCAACCCCATGCTAAATTGTGCTTCCTGTTTTTATAAAGTGACTTAATCAAATCTGACTCTGATTGCATCAGAGAAGGCCAGGTACCCTACACTATAAGAGGTGGTTTGAAATTTTGACTTGTCTACTTAAAGATCAGCAAAATTTGATCACAAGGTCAATTACGTCCCTGGGTGGTATTGAAACACCAGCCTTTCGGTTAACAGCCGAATGCGCTAACCGATTGCACCACAGAGACAACTTGCAAAAGCATGTACTAACAAAGGCTAAAAAGCATTCATCTAGAAAGTTTCCTAGAAAAAGGTTAAAAAGGCAATAATCTGGAGAGTTTTGCAAGATTTTTCGTCCATTGACCAACGAAGAAACACATTGGTACTTTCACATGATGAGTGAGTACTTCAGGATGTCTGAAACTTATGTGGGCAGCAGAGTGGCGCAGCGGAAGCGTGCTGGGCCCATAAGCCAGAGGTCGGTGGATCGAAACCATCCTCTGCTATGTGCACTTATTTTTTGTTAATTAAATTCTTCCAAAACTGGAATTGATATTTTGACTCTTTTATTTTTACTTAAAGTACAATAACTTTTAACATTTTAATTTGTTTTAATAGTATATTGACAGCATTGTTTTCTTTCAGAAATCCACTTAATTTTCTTTACCCTATTACTGAAATGGTAATTGACAAAAACAAGCTACATTGTCACCAGAAGAGCAATGCAAAATGTACAATTGATATTTCAAAATCATCTTTCCAGCTTGAATTTCAATGATGCATTGGGGCAACGATTTTGTGAGAAACATCTTCACCCTTAAAGAAAGATTTTCTTAACTTCTTACCTGTGTGCTGATTAGATATCACCTGGTTTTCACATTAAACAGATTCCCACTTGAGAAAGCAGTAAGGATGCAGTGAGGTTTATGTTTCCTGGTGTCAAACTGTATTATTTCAGTGGACATTGTAATGAGGATGCATCTTGCTGCCTTTCCAATGAAGCAAGTTTTAATCAGTAATAGGTGAAAAACCATTCCTACAAAGGTGTTAATCAGAGACTTGCCTTTGTGGACACTTTTCAGAGAGCAAATGTGTTAGCATAAAAATAAAGCCATAAAATGGAGAGCTGATTAATCACTCAATTGGATTTCTCTGCCTGCATATTTTTTTTTCTCTGCAACCCCATGCTAAATTGTGCTTCCTGTTTTTTATAAAATGACTTAATCAAATCTGACTCTGATTGCATCAGAGTAGGCCAGGTACCCTACACTATAAGAGGTGGTTTGAAATTTTGACTTGTCTACTTAAAGATCACCAAAATTTGATCACAAGGTCAATTATTTCCTTGGGTTGGATTGAACCAACAACCTTTCGGTTAACAGCCAAATGCGCTAACCGATTGCACCACAGAGACAGCTTGCAAAAGCATCTACTGACAAAGGCTAAAAAGCATTCATCTAGAAAGTTTCCTAGAAAAAGGTTAAAAAGGCAATAATCTGGAGAGTTTTGCAAGATTTTTCTTCCATTGACCAACAAAGAAACACATTGGTACTTTCACATGATGAGTGAGTACTTCAGGATCTCTGACACTTATGTGAGCAGCAGAGTGGCGCAGCGGAAGCGTGCTGGGCCCATAACCCAGAGGTCGGTGGATCGAAACCATCCTCTGCTGTGTGCACTTATTTTTTTGTTAATTAAATTCTTCCAAAACTGGAATTGATATTTTGACTCTTTTATTTTTACTTAAAGTACAATAACTTTTAACATTTTAATTTGTTTTAATAGTATATTGACAGCATTGTTTTCTTTCAGAAATCCACTTAATTTTCTTTACCCTATTACTGAAATGGTAATTGACAAAAACAAGCTACATTGTCACCAGAAGAGCAATGCAAAATGTACAATTGATATTTCAAAATCATCTTTCCAGCTTGAATTTCAATGATGCATTGGGGCAACGATTTTGTGAGAAACATCTTCACCCTTAAAGAAAGATTTTATTCACTTCTTACCTGTGTGCTGATTAGATATCACCTGGTTTTCACATTAAACAGATTCCCACTTGAGAAAGCAGCAAGGATGCAGTGAGGTTTATGTTTCCTGGTGTCAACCTGTATTATTTCAGTGGACATTGTAATGAGGATGCATCTTGCTGCCTTTCCAATGAAGCACGTTTTAATCAGTAATAGGTGAAAAAACATTCCAACAAAGGTGTTAATCAGAGACTTGGCTTTGTGGACACTTTTCAGAGAGCAAATGTGTTAGCATAAAAATAAAGCCATAAAATGGAGAGCTGATTAATCACTCAATTGGATTTCTCTGCCTGCATATTTTTTTTTCTCTGCAACCCCATGCTAAATTGTGCTTCCTGTTTTTTATAAAATGACTTAATCAAATCTGACTCTGATTGCATCAGAGAAGGCCAGGTACCCTACACTATAAGAGGTGGTTTGAAATTTTGACTTGTCTACTTAAAGATCAGCAAAATTTGATCACAAGGTCAATTACGTCCCTGGGTGGTATTGAACCACCAGCCTTTCGGTTAACAGCCGAATGCGCTAATCGATTGCACCACAGAGACAACTTGCAAAAGCATGTACTAACAAAGGCTAAAAAGCATTCATCTAGAAAGTTTCCTAGAAAAAGGTTAAAAAGGCAATAATCTGGAGAGTTTTGCAAGATTTTTCTTCCATTGACCAACGAAGAAACACATTGGTACTTTCACATGATGAGTGAGTACTTCAGGATCTCTGACACTTACATGAGCAGCAGAGTGGCGCAGCGGAAGCGTGCTGGGCCCATAACCCAGAGGTCGGTGGATCGAAACCATCCTCTGCTATGTGCACTTATTTTTTTGTTAATTAAATTCTTCCAAAACTGGAATTGATATTTTGACTCTTTTATTTTTACTTAAAGTACAATAACTTTTAACATTTTAATTTTTTTTAATAGTATATTGACAGTATTGTTTTCTTTCAGAAATCCACTTAATTTTCTTTACCCTATTACTGAAATGGTAATTGACAAAAACAAGCTACATTGTCACCAGAAGAGCAATGCAAAATGTACAATTGATATTTCAAAATCATCTTTCCAGCTTGAATTTCAATGATGCATTGGGGCAACGATTTTGTGAGAAACATCTTCACCCTTAAAGAAAGATTTTCTTAACTTCTTACCTGTGTGCTGATTAGATATCACCTGGTTTTCACATTAAACAGATTCACACTTGAGAAAGCAGCAAGGATGCAGTGAGGTTTATGTTTCCTGGTGTCAAACTGTATTATTTCAGTGGACATTGTAATGAGGATGCATCTTGCTGCCTTTCCAATGTAGCAAGTTTTAATCAGTAATAGATGAAAAACCATTCCTACAAAGGTGTTAATCAGAGACTTGCCTTTGTGGACACTTTTCAGAGAGCAAATGTGTTAGCATAAAAATAAAGCCATAAAATGGAGAGCTGATTAATCACTCAATTGGATTTCTCTGCCTGCATATTTTTTTTTCTCTGCAACCCCATGCTAAATTGTGCTTCCTGTTTTTATAAAATGACTTAATCAAATCTGACTCTGATTGCATCAGAGAAGGCCAGGTACCCTACACTATAAGAGGTGGTTTGAAATTTTGACTTGTCTACTTAAAGATCAGCAAAATTTGATCACAAGGTCAATTACGTCCCTGGGTGGTATTGAAACACCAGCCTTTTGGTTAGCAGCCGAATGCGCTAACCGATTGCACCACAGAGACAACTTGCAAAAGCATGTACTAACAAAGGCTAAAAAGCATTCATCTAGAAAGTTTCCTAGAAAAAGGTTAAAAAGGCAATAATCTGGAGAGTTTTGCAAGATTTTTCTTCCATTGACCAACGAAGAAACACATTGGTACTTTCACATGATGAGTGAGTACTTCAGGATGTCTGAAACTTACGTGGGCAGCAGAGTGGCGCAGCGGAAGCGTGCTGGGCCCATAATCCAGAGGTCGGTGGATCGAAACCATCCTCTGCTATGTGCACTTATTTTTTTGTTAATTAAATTCTTCCAAAACTGGAATTGATATTTTGACTCTTTTATTTTTACTTAAAGTACAATAACTTTTAACATTTTAATTTGTTTTAATACTATATTGACAGCATTGTTTTCTTACAGAAATCCACTTAATTTTCTTTACCCTATTACTGAAATGGTAATTGACAAAAACAAGCTACATTGTCACCAGAAGAGCAATGCAAAATGTACAATTGATATTTCAAAATCATCTTTCCAGCTTGAATTTCAATGATGCATTGGGGCAACGATTTTGTGAGAAACATCTTCACCCTTAAAGAAAGATTTTCTTAACTTCTTACCTGTGTGCTGATTAGATATCACCTGGTTTTCACATTAAACAGATTCCCACTTGAGAAAGCAGCAAGGATGCAGTGAGGTTTATGTTTCCTGGTGTCAACCTGTATTATTTCAGTGGACATTGTAATGAGGATGCATCTTGCTGCCTTTCCAATGAAGCAAGTTTTAATCAGTAATAGGTGAAAAACCATTCCTACAAAGGTGTTAATCAGAGACTTGCCTTTGTGGACACTTTTCAGAGAGCAAATGTGTTAGCATAAAAATAAAGCCATAAAATGGAGAGCTGATTAATCACTCAATTGGATTTCTCTGCCTGCATATTTTTTTTTCTCTGCAACCCCATGCTAAATTGTGCTTCCTGTTTTTATAAAATGACTTAATCAAATCTGACTCTGATTGCATCAGAGAAGGCCAGGTACCCTACACTATAAGAGGTGGTTTGAAATTTTGACTTGTCTACTTAAAGATCAGCAAAATTTGATCACAAGGTCAATTACGTCCCTGGGTGGTATTGAAACACCAGCCTTTCGGTTAACAGCCGAATGCGCTAACCGATTGCACCACAGAGTCAACTTGCAAACGCATGTACTAACAAAGGCTAAAAAGCATTCATCTAGAAAGTTTCCTAGAAAAAGGTTAAAAAGGCAATAATCTGGAGAGTTTTGCAAGATTTTTCGTCCATTGACCAACGAAGAAACACATTGGTACTTTCACATGATGAGTGAGTACTTCAGGATGTCTGAAACTTACGTGTGCAGCAGAGTGGCGCAGCGGAAGCGTGCTGGGCCCATAATCCAGAGGTCGGTGGATCGAAACCATTCTCTGCTATGTGCACTTATTTTTTTGTTAATTAAATTCTTCCAAAACTGGAATTGATATTTTGACTCTTTTATTTTTACTTAAAGTACAATAACTTTTAACATTTTAATTTGTTTTAATAGTATATTGACAGCATTGTTTTCTTTCAGAAATCCACTTAATTTTCTTTACCCTATTACTGAAATGGTAATTGACAAAAACAAGCTACATTGTCACCAGAAGAGCAATGCAAAATGTACAATTGATATTTCAAAATCATCTTTCCAGCTTGAATTTCAATGATGCATTGGGGCAACGATTTTGTGAGAAACATCTTCACCCTTAAAGAAAGATTTTCTTAACTTCTTACCTGTGTGCTGATTAGATATCACCTGGTTTTCACATTAAACAGATTCCCACTTGAGAAAGCAGCAAGGATGCGGTGAGGTTTATGTTTCCTGGTGTCAACCTGTATTATTTCAGTGGACATTGTAATGAGGATGGATCTTGCTGCCTTTCCAATGAAGCAAGTTTTAATCAGTAATAGGTGAAAAACCATTCCAACAAATGTGTTAATCAGAGACTTGGCTTTGTGGACACTTTTCAGAGAGCAAATGTGTTAGCATAAAAATAAAGCCATAAAATGGAGAGCTGATTAATCACTCAATTGGATTTCTCTGCCTGCATATTTTTTTTTCTCTGCAACCCCATGCTAAATTGTGCTTCCTGTTTTTTATAAAATGACTTAATCAAATCTGACTCTGATTGCATCAGAGAAGGCCAGGTACCCTACACTATAAGAGGTGGTTTGAAATTTTGACTTGTCTACTTAAAGATCAGCAAAATTTGATCACAAGGTCAATTACGTCCCTGGGTGGTATTGAAACACCAGCCTTTCGGTTAACAGCCGAATGCGCTAACCGATTGCACCACAGAGACAACTTGCAAAAGCATGTACTAACAAAGGCTAAAAAGCATTCATCTAGAAAGTTTCCTAGAAAAAGGTTAAAAAGGCAATAATCTGGAGAGTTTTGCAAGATTTTTCTTCCATTGACCAACGAAGAAACACATTGGTACTTTTACATGATGAGTGAATACTTCAGGATCTCTGACACTTACATGGGCAGCAGAGTGGCGCAGCGGAAGTGTGCTGGGCCCATAATCCAGAGGTCGGTGGATCGAAACCATCCTCTGCTATGTGCACTTATTTTTTTGTTAATTAAATTCTTCCAAAACTGGAATTGATATTTTGACTCTTTTATTTTTACTTAAAGTACAATAACTTTTAACATTTTAATTTGTTTTAATAGTATATTGACAGCATTGTTTTCTTTCAGAAATCCACTTAATTTTCTTTACCCTATTACTGAAATGGTAATTGACAAAAACAAGCTACATTGTCACCAGAAGAGCAATGCAAAATGTACAATTGATATTTCAAAATCATCTTTCCATCTTGAATTTCAATGATGCATTGGGGCAACGATTTTGTGAGAAACATCTTCACCCTTAAAGAAAGATTTTCTTAACTTCTTACCTGTGTGCTGATTAGATATCACCTGGTTTTCACATTAAACAGATTCCCACTTGAGAAAGCAGCAAGGATGCAGTGAGGTTTATGTTTCCTGGTGTCAACCTGTATTATTTCAGTGGACATTGTAATGAGGATGCATCTTGCTGCCTTTCCAATGAAGCAAGTTTTAATCAGTAATAGGTGAAAAACCATTCCTACAAAGGTGTTAATCAGAGACTTGGCTTTGTGGACACTTTTCAGAGAGCAAATGTGTTAGCATAAAAATAAAGCCATAAAATGGAGAGCTGATTAATCACTCAATTGGATTTCTCTGCCTGCATAATTTTTTTTCTCTGCAACCCCATGCTAAATTGTGCTTCCTGTTTTTTATAAAATGACTTAATCAAATCTGACTCTGATTGCATCAGAGAAGGCCAGGTACCCTACACTATAAGAGGTGGTTTGAAATTTTGACTTGTCTACTTAAAGATCACCAAAATTTGATCACAAGGTCAATTACGTCCCTGGGTGGGATTGAACCACCAACCTTTCGGTTAACAGCCAAATGCGCTAACCGATTGCGCCACAGAGACAGCTTGCAAAAGCATGTGCTGACAAAGGCTAAAAAGCATTCATCTAGAAAGTTTCCTAGAAAAAGGTTAAAAAGGCAATAATCTGGAGAGTTTTGCAAGATTTTTCTTCCATTGACCAATGAAGAAACACATTGGTACTTTCACATGATGAGTGAGTACTTCAGGATCTCTGACACTTACATGAGCAGCAGAGTGGCGCAGCGGAAGCGTGCTGGGCCCATAACCCAGAGGTCGGTGGATCGAAACCATCCTCTGCTATGTGCACTTATTTTTTTTGTTAATAAAATTCTTCCAAAACTGGAATTGATATTTTGACTCTTTTATTTTTACTTAAAGTACAATAACTTTTAACATTTTAATTTGTTTTAATAGTATATTGACAGCATTGTTTTCTTTCAGAAATCCACTTAATTTTCTTTACCCTATTACTGAAATGGTAATTGACAAAAACAAGCTACATTGTCACCAGAAGAGCAATGCAAAATGTACAATTGATATTTCAAAATCATCTTTCCAGCTTGAATTTCAATGATGCATTGAGGCAACGATTTTGTGAGAAAAATCTTCACCCTTAAAGAGAGATTTTCTTAACTTCTTACCTGTGTGCTGATTAGATATCACCTGGTTTTCACATTAAACAGATTCACACTTGAGAAAGCAGCAAGGATGCAGTGAGGTTTATGTTTCCTGGTGTCAAACTGTATTATTTCAGTGGACATTGTAATGAGGATGCATCTTGCTGCCTTTCCAATGAAGCAAGTTTTAATCAGTAATAGGTGAAAAACCATTCCTACAAAGGTGTTAATCAGAGACTTGCCTTTGTGGACACTTTTCAGAGAGCAAATGTGTTAGCATAAAAATAAAGCCATAAAATGGAGAGCTGATTAATCACTCAATTGGATTTCTCTGCCTGCATTTTTTTTTCTCTGCAACCCTATGCTAAATTGTGCTTCCTGTTTTTTATAAAATGACTTAATCAAATCTGACTCTGATTGCATCAGAGAAGGCCAGGTACCCTACACTATAAGAGGTGGTTTGAAATTTTGACTTGTCTACTTAAAGATCAGCAAAATTTGATCACAAGGTCAATTACGTCCCTGGGTGGGATTGAACCACCAACCTTTCGGTTAACAGCCGAATGCGCTAACCGATTGCACCACAGAGACAGATTGCAAAAGCATGTGCTGACAAAGGCTAAAAAGCATTCATCTAGAAAGTTTCCTAGAAAAAGGTTAAAAATGCAATAATCTGGAGAGTTTTGCAAGATTTTTCTTCCATTGACCAATGAAGAAACACATTGGTACTTTCAAATGATGAGTGAGTACTTCAGGATCTCTGAAACTTACATGAGCAGTAGAGTGGCGCAGCGGAAGCGTGCTGGGCCCATAACCCAGAGGTCGGTGGATCGAAATCATCCTCTGCTATGTGCACTTATTTTTTTGTTAATTAAATTCTTCCAAAACTGGAATTGATATTTTGACTCTTTTATTTTTACTTAAAGTACAATAACTTTTAACATTTTAATTTGTTTTAATAGTATATTGACAGCATTGTTTTCTTTCAGAAATCCACTTAATTTTCTTTACCCTATTACTGAAATGGTAATTGACAAAAACAAGCTACATTGTCACCAGAAGAGCAATGCAAAATGTACAATTGATATTTCAAAATCATCTTTCCATCTTGAATTTCAATGATGCATTGGGGCAACGATTTTGTGAGAAACATCTTCACCCTTAAAGAAAGATTATCTTAAATACTTACCTGTGTGCTGATTAGATATCACCTGGTTTTCACATTAAACAGATTCCCACTTGAGAAAGAAGCAAGGATGCAGTGAGGTTTATGTTTCCTGGTGTCAACCTGTATTATTTCAGTGGACATTGTAATGAGGATGCATCTTGCTGCCTTTCCAATGAAGCAAGTTTTAATCAGTAATAGGTGAAAAACCATTCCTACAAAGGTGTTAATCAGAGACTTGGCTTTGTGGACACTTTTCAGAGAGCAAATGTGTTAGCATAAAAATAAAGCCATAAAATGGAGAGCTGATTAATCACTCAATTGGATTTCTCTGCCTGCATAATTTTTTTTCTCTGCAACCCCATGCTAAATTGTGCTTCCTGTTTTTTATAAAATGACTTAATCAAATCAGACTCTGATTGCATCAGAGAAGGCCAGGTACCCTACACTATAAGAGGTGGTTTGAAATTTTGACTTGTCTACTTAAAGATCAGCAAAATTTGATCACAAGGTCAATTACGTCCCTGGGTGGTATTGAACCACCAGCCTTTCGGTTAACAGCCGAATGCGCTAACCGATTGCACCATAGAGACAACTTGCAAAAGCATGTACTAACAAAGGCTAAAAAGCATTCATCTAGAAAGTTTCCTAGAAAAAGGTTAAAAAGGCAATAATCTGGAGAGTTTTGCAAGATTTTTCTTCCATTGACCAACGAAGAAACACATTGGTACTTTCACATGATGAGTGAGTACTTCAGGATCTCTAACACTTACGTGAGCAGCAGAGTGGCGCAGCGAAAGCGTGCTGGGCCCATAACCCAGAGGTCGGTGGATCGAAACCATCCTCTGCAATGTGCACTTATTTTTTTGTTAATTAAATTATTCCAAAACTGGAATTGATATTTTGACTCTTTTATTTTTACTTAAAGTACAATAACTTTTAACATTTTAATTTGTTTTAATAGTATATTGACAGCATTGTTTTCTTTCAGAAATCCACTTAATTTTCTTTACCCTATTACTGAAATGGTAATTGACAAAAACAAGCTACATTGTCACCAGAAGTGCAATGCAAAATGTACAATTGATATTTCAAAATCATCTTTCCATCTTGAATTTCAATGATGCATTGGGGCAACGATTTTGTGAGAAACATCTTCACCCTTAAAGAAAGATTTTCTTAACTTCTTACCTGTGTGCTGATTAGATATCACCTGGTTTTCACATTAAACAGATTCACACTTGAGAAAGCAGCAAGGATGCAGTGAGGTTTATGTTTCCTGGTGTCAAACTGTATTATTTCAGTGGACATTGTAATGAGGATGCATCTTGCTGCCTTTCCAATGAAGCAAGTTTTAATCAGTAATAGGTGAAAAACCATTCCTACAAAGGTGTTAATCAGAGACTTGCCTTTGTGGACACTTTTCAGAGAGCAAATGTGTTAGCATAAAAATAAAGCCATAAAATGGAGAGCTGATTAATCACTCAATTGGATTTCTCTGCCTGCATATTTTTTTTTCTCTGCAACCCCATGCTAAATTGTGCTTCCTGTTTTTTATAAAATGACTTAATCAAATCTGACTCTGATTGCATCAGAGAAGGCCAGGTACCCTACACTATAAGAGGTGGTTTGAAATTTTGACTTGTCTACTTAAAGATCAGCAAAATTTGATCACAAGGTCAATTACGTCCCTGGGTGGTATTGAAACACCAGCCTTTCGGTTAACAGCCGAATGCGCTAACCGATTGCACCACAGAGACAACTTGCAAAAGCATGTACTAACAAAGGCTAAAAAGCATTCATCTAGAAAGTTTCCTAGAAAAAGGTTAAAAAGGCAATAATCTGGAGAGTTTTGCAAGATTTTTCTTCCATTGACCAACGAAGAAACACATTGGTACTTTCACATGATGAGTGAGTACTTCAGGATCTCTGACACTTACGTGGGCAGCAGAGTGGCGCAGCGGAAGCGTGCTGGGCCCATAATCCAGAGGTCGGTGGATCGAAACCATCCTCTGCTATGTGCACTTATTTTTTTGTTAATTAAATTCTTCCAAAACTGGAATTGATATTTTGACTCTTTTATTTTTACTTAAAGTACAATAACTTTTAACATTTTAATTTGTTTTAATAGTATATTGACAGCATTGTTTTCTTTCAGAAATCCACTTAATTTTCTTTACCCTATTACTGAAATGGTAATTGACAAAAACAAGCTACATTGTCACCAGAAGAGCAATGCAAAATGTACAATTGATATTTCAAAATCATCTTTCCATCTTGAATTTCAATGATGCATTGGGGCAACGATTTTGTGAGAAACATCTTCACCCTTAAAGAAAGATTTTCTTAACTTCTTACCTGTGTGCTGATTAGATATCACCTGGTTTTCACATTAAACAGATTCCCACTTGAGAAAGCAGCAAGGATGCAGTGAGGTTTATGTTTCCTGGTGTCAACCTGTATTATTTCAGTGGACATTGTAATGAGGATGCATCTTGCTGCCTTTCCAATGAAGCAAGTTTTAATCAGTAATAGGTGAAAAACCATTCCTACAAAGGTGTTAATCAGAGACTTGGCTTTGTGGACACTTTTCAGAGAGCAAATGTGTTAGCATAAAAATAAAGCCATAAAATGGAGAGCTGATTAATCACTCAATTGGATTTCTCTGCCTGCATATTTTTTTTTCTCTGCAACCCCAATGCTAAATTGTGCTTCCTGTTTTTTATAAAATGACTTAATCAAATATGACTCTGATTGCATCAGAGAAGGCCAGGTACCCTACACCATAAAAGGTGGTTTGCAATTTTGACTTGTCTACTTAAAGATCAGCAAAATTTGATCACAAGGCCAATTACGTCCCTGGGTGGGATTGAACCACCAACCTTTCGGTTAACAGCCGAATGCGCTAACCGATTGCGCCACAGAGACAGCTTGCAAAAGCATGTACTGACAAAGGCTAAAAAGCATTCATCTAGAAAGTTTCCTAGAAAAAGGTTAAAAAGGCAATAATCTGGAGAGTTTTGCAAGATTTTTCTTCCATTGACGAACGAAGAAACACATTGGTACTTTCACATGATGAGTGAGTACTTCAGGATCTCTTACACTTACATGAGCAGCAGAGTGGCGCAGCGGAAGCGTGCTGGGCCCATAACCCAGAGGCTGGTGGATCGAAACCATCCTCTGCTATGTGCACTTATTTTTTTGTTAATTAAATTCTTCCAAAACTGGAATTGATATTTTGACTCTTTTATTTTTACTTAAAGTACAATAACTTTTAACATTTTAATTTGTTTTAATAGTATATTGACAGCATTGTTTTCTTTCAGAAATCCACTTAATTTTCTTTACCCTATTACTGAAATGGTAATTGACAAAAACAAGCTACATTGTCACCAGAAGAGCAATGCAAAATGTACAATTGATATTTCAAAATCATCTTTCCATCTTGAATTTCAATGATGCATTGGGGCAACGATTTTGTGAGAAACATCTTCACCCTTAAAGAAAGATTTTCTTAACTTCTTACCTGTGTGCTGATTAGATATCACCTGGTTTTCACATTAAACAGATTCCCACTTGAGAAAGCAGCAAGGATGCAGTGAGGTTTATGTTTCCTGGTGTCAACCTGTATTATTTCAGTGGACATTGTAATGAGGATGCATCTTGCTGCCTTTCCAATGAAGCAAGTTTTAATCAGTAATAGGTGAAAAACCATTCCTACAAAGGTGTTAATCAGAGACTTGGCTTTGTGGACACTTTTCAGAGAGCAAATGTGTTAGCATAAAAATAAAGCCATAAAATGGAGAGCTGATTAATCACTCAATTGGATTTCTCTGCCTGCATAATTTTTTTTCTCTGCAACCCCAATGCTAAATTGTGCTTCCTGTTTTTATAAAATGACTTAATCAAATATGACTCTGATTGCATCAGAGAAGGCCAGGTACCCTACACCATAAAAGGTGGTTTGCAATTTTGACTTGTCTACTTAAAGATCAGCAAAATTTGATCACAAGGTCAATTACGTCCCTGGGTGGGATTGAACCACCAACCTTTCGGTTAACAGCCGAATGCGCTAACCGATTGCGCCACAGAGACAGCTTGCAAAAGCATGTACTGACAAAGGCTAAAAAGCATTCATCTAGAAAGTTTCCTAGAAAAAGGTTAAAAAGGCAATAATCTGGAGAGTTTTGCAAGATTTTTCTTCCATTGACCAACGAAGAAACACATTGGTACTTTCACATGATGAGTGAGTACTTCAGGATCTCTTACACTTACGTGAGCAGCAGAGTGGCGCAGCGGAAGCGTGCTGGGCCCATAACCCAGAGGCCGGTGGATCGAAACCATCCTCTGCTATGTGCACTTATTTTTTTGTTAATTAAATTCTTCCAAAACTGGAATTGATATTTTGACTCTTTTATTTTTACTTAAAGTACAATAACTTTTAACAGTTTAATTTTTTTTAATAGTATATTGACAGTATTGTTTTCTTTCAGAAATCCACTTAATTTTCTTTACCCTATTACTGAAATGGTAATTGACAAAAACAAGCTACATTGTCACCAGAAGAGCAATGCAAAATGTACAATTGATATTTCAAAATCATCTTTCCATCTTGAATTTCAATGATGCATTGGGGCAACGATTTTGTGAGAAACATCTTCACCCTTAAAGAAAGATTATCTTAAATACTTACCTGTGTGCTGATTAGATATCACCTGGTTTTCACATTAAACAGATTCCCACTTGAGAAAGAAGCAAGGATGCAGTGAGGTTTATGTTTCCTGGTGTCAACCTGTATTATTTCAGTGGACATTGTAATGAGGATGCATCTTGCTGCCTTTCCAATGAAGCAAGTTTTAATCAGTAATAGGTGAAAAACCATTCCTACAAAGGTGTTAATCAGAGACTTGGCTTTGTGGACACTTTTCAGAGAGCAAATGTGTTAGCATAAAAATAAAGCCATAAAATGGAGAGCTGATTAATCACTCAATTGGATTTCTCTGCCTGCATAATTTTTTTTCTCTGCAACCCCATGCTAAATTGTGCTTCCTGTTTTTTATAAAATGACTTAATCAAATCAGACTCTGATTGCATCAGAGAAGGCCAGGTACCCTACACTATAAGAGGTGGTTTGAAATTTTGACTTGTCTACTTAAAGATCAGCAAAATTTGATCACAAGGTCAATTACGTCCCTGGGTGGTATTGAACCACCAGCCTTTCGGTTAACAGCCGAATGCGCTAACCGATTGCACCATAGAGACAACTTGCAAAAGCATGTACTAACAAAGGCTAAAAAGCATTCATCTAGAAAGTTTCCTAGAAAAAGGTTAAAAAGGCAATAATCTGGAGAGTTTTGCAAGATTTTTCTTCCATTGACCAACGAAGAAACACATTGGTACTTTCACATGATGAGTGAGTACTTCAGGATCTCTAACACTTACGTGAGCAGCAGAGTGGCGCAGCGGAAGCGTGCTGGGCCCATAACCCAGAGGTCGGTGGATCGAAACCATCCTCTGCTATGTGCACTTATTTTTTTGTTAATTAAATTCTTCCAAAACTGGAATTGATATTTTGACTCTTTTATTTTTACTTAAAGTACAATAACTTTTAACATTTTAATTTGTTTTAATAGTATATTGACAGCATTGTTTTCTTTCAGAAATCCACTTAATTTTCTTTACCCTATTACTGAAATGGTAATTGACAAAAACAAGCTACATTGTCACCAGAAGTGCAATGCAAAATGTACAATTGATATTTCAAAATCATCTTTCCATCTTGAATTTCAATGATGCATTGGGGCAACGATTTTGTGAGAAACATCTTCACCCTTAAAGAAAGATTTTCTTAACTTCTTACCTGTGTGCTGATTAGATATCACCTGGTTTTCACATTAAACAGATTCACACTTGAGAAAGCAGCAAGGATGCAGTGAGGTTTATGTTTCCTGGTGTCAAACTGTATTATTTCAGTGGACATTGTAATGAGGATGCATCTTGCTGCCTTTCCAATGAAGCAAGTTTTAATCAGTAATAGGTGAAAAACCATTCCTACAAAGGTGTTAATCAGAGACTTGCCTTTGTGGACACTTTTCAGAGAGCAAATGTGTTAGCATAAAAATAAAGCCATAAAATGGAGAGCTGATTAATCACTCAATTGGATTTCTCTGCCTGCATATTTTTTTTTCTCTGCAACCCCATGCTAAATTGTGCTTCCTGTTTTTTATAAAATGACTTAATCAAATCTGACTCTGATTGCATCAGAGAAGGCCAGGTACCCTACACCATAAAAGGTGGTTTGCAATTTTGACTTGTCTACTTAAATATCAGCAAAATTTGATCACAAGGCCAATTACGTCCCTGGGTGGGATTGAACCACCAACCTTTCGGTTAACAGCCGAATGCGCTAACCGATTGCGCCACAGAGACAGCTTGCAAAAGCATGTACTGACAAAGGCTAAAAAGCATTCATCTAGAAAGTTTCCTAGAAAAAGGTTAAAAAGGCAATAATCTGGAGAGTTTTGCAAGATTTTTCTTCCATTGACCAACGAAGAAACACATTGGTACTTTCACATGATGAGTGAGTACTTCAGGATCTCTTACACTTACGTGAGCAGCAGAGTGGCGCAGCGGAAGCGTGCTGGGCCCATAACCCAGAGGCCGGTGGATCGAAACCATCCTCTGCTATGTGCACTTATTTTTTTGTTAATTAAATTCTTCCAAAACTGGAATTGATATTTTGACTCTTTTATTTTTACTTAAAGTACAATAACTTTTAACAGTTTAATTTTTTTTAATAGTATATTGACAGTATTGTTTTCTTTCAGAAATCCACTTAATTTTCTTTACCCTATTACTGAAATGGTAATTGACAAAAACAAGCTACATTGTCACCAGAAGAGCAATGCAAAATGTACAATTGATATTTCAAAATCATCTTTCCATCTTGAATTTCAATGATGCATTGGGGCAACGATTTTGTGAGAAACATCTTCACCCTTAAAGAAAGATTATCTTAAATACTTACCTGTGTGCTGATTAGATATCACCTGGTTTTCACATTAAACAGATTCCCACTTGAGAAAGAAGCAAGGATGCAGTGAGGTTTATGTTTCCTGGTGTCAACCTGTATTATTTCAGTGGACATTGTAATGAGGATGCATCTTGCTGCCTTTCCAATGAAGCAAGTTTTAATCAGTAATAGGTGAAAAACCATTCCTACAAAGGTGTTAATCAGAGACTTGGCTTTGTGGACACTTTTCAGAGAGCAAATGTGTTAGCATAAAAATAAAGCCATAAAATGGAGAGCTGATTAATCACTCAATTGGATTTCTCTGCCTGCATAATTTTTTTTCTCTGCAACCCCATGCTAAATTGTGCTTCCTGTTTTTTATAAAATGACTTAATCAAATCAGACTCTGATTGCATCAGAGAAGGCCAGGTACCCTACACTATAAGAGGTGGTTTGAAATTTTGACTTGTCTACTTAAAGATCAGCAAAATTTGATCACAAGGTCAATTACGTCCCTGGGTGGTATTGAACCACCAGCCTTTCGGTTAACAGCCGAATGCGCTAACTGATTGCACCATAGAGACAACTTGCAAAAGCATGTACTAACAAAGGCTAAAAAGCATTCATCTAGAAAGTTTCCTAGAAAAAGGTTAAAAAGGCAATAATCTGGAGAGTTTTGCAAGATTTTTCTTCCATTGACCAACGAAGAAACACATTGGTACTTTCACATGATGAGTGAGTACTTCAGGATCTCTAACACTTACGTGAGCAGCAGAGTGGCGCAGCGGAAGCGTGCTGGGCCCATAACCCAGAGGTCGGTGGATCGAAACCATCCTCTGCTATGTGCACTTATTTTTTTGTTAATTAAATTATTCCAAAACTGGAATTGATATTTTGACTCTTTTATTTTTACTTAAAGTACAATAACTTTTAACATTTTAATTTGTTTTAATAGTATATTGACAGCATTGTTTTCTTTCAGAAATCCACTTAATTTTCTTTACCCTATTACTGAAATGGTAATTGACAAAAACAAGCTACATTGTCACCAGAAGTGCAATGCAAAATGTACAATTGATATTTCAAAATCATCTTTCCATCTTGAATTTCAATGATGCATTGGGGCAACGATTTTGTGAGAAACATCTTCACCCTTAAAGAAAGATTTTCTTAACTTCTTACCTGTGTGCTGATTAGATATCACCTGGTTTTCACATTAAACAGATTCACACTTGAGAAAGCAGCAAGGATGCAGTGAGGTTTATGTTTCCTGGTGTCAAACTGTATTATTTCAGTGGACATTGTAATGAGGATGCATCTTGCTGCCTTTCCAATGAAGCAAGTTTTAATCAGTAATAGGTGAAAAACCATTCCTACAAAGGTGTTAATCAGAGACTTGCCTTTGTGGACACTTTTCAGAGAGCAAATGTGTTAGCATAAAAATAAAGCCATAAAATGGAGAGCTGATTAATCACTCAATTGGATTTCTCTGCCTGCATATTTTTTTTTCTCTGCAACCCCATGCTAAATTGTGCTTCCTGTTTTTTATAAAATGACTTAATCAAATCTGACTCTGATTGCATCAGAGAAGGCCAGGTACCCTACACCATAAAAGGTGGTTTGCAATTTTGACTTGTCTACTTAAATATCAGCAAAATTTGATCACAAGGCCAATTACGTCCCTGGGTGGGATTGAACCACCAACCTTTCGGTTAACAGCCGAATGCGCTAACCGATTGCGCCACAGAGACAGCTTGCAAAAGCATGTACTGACAAAGGCTAAAAAGCATTCATCTAGAAAGTTTCCTAGAAAAAGGTTAAAAAGGCAATAATCTGGAGAGTTTTGCAAGATTTTTCTTCCATTGACGAACGAAGAAACACATTGGTACTTTCACATGATGAGTGAGTACTTCAGGATCTCTTACACTTACATGAGCAGCAGAGTGGCGCAGCGGAAGCGTGCTGGGCCCATAACCCAGAGGCCGGTGGATCGAAACCATCCTCTGCTATGTGCACTTATTTTTTTGTTAATTAAATTCTTCCAAAACTGGAATTGATATTTTGACTCTTTTATTTTTACTTAAAGTACAATAACTTTTAACATTTTAATTTGTTTTAATAGTATATTGACAGCATTGTTTTCTTTCAGAAATCCACTTAATTTTCTTTACCCTATTACTGAAATGGTAATTGACAAAAACAAGCTACATTGTCACCAGAAGAGCAATGCAAAATGTACAATTGATATTTCAAAATCATCTTTCCATCTTGAATTTCAATGATGCATTGGGGCAACGATTTTGTGAGAAACATCTTCACCCTTAAAGAAAGATTTTCTTAACTTCTTACCTGTGTGCTGATTAGATATCACCTGGTTTTCACATTAAACAGATTCCCACTTGAGAAAGCAGCAAGGATGCAGTGAGGTTTATGTTTCCTGGTGTCAACCTGTATTATTTCAGTGGACATTGTAATGAGGATGCATCTTGCTGCCTTTCCAATGAAGCAAGTTTTAATCAGTAATAGGTGAAAAACCATTCCTACAAAGGTGTTAATCAGAGACTTGGCTTTGTGGACACTTTTCAGAGAGCAAATGTGTTAGCATAAAAATAAAGCCATAAAATGGAGAGCTGATTAATCACTCAATTGGATTTCTCTGCCTGCATAATTTTTTTTCTCTGCAACCCCAATGCTAAATTGTGCTTCCTGTTTTTATAAAATGACTTAATCAAATATGACTCTGATTGCATCAGAGAAGGCCAGGTACCCTACACCATAAAAGGTGGTTTGCAATTTTGACTTGTCTACTTAAAGATCAGCAAAATTTGATCACAAGGTCAATTACGTCCCTGGGTGGGATTGAACCACCAACCTTTCGGTTAACAGCCGAATGCGCTAACCGATTGCGCCACAGAGACAGCTTGCAAAAGCATGTACTGACAAAGGCTAAAAAGCATTCATCTAGAAAGTTTCCTAGAAAAAGGTTAAAAAGGCAATAATCTGGAGAGTTTTGCAAGATTTTTCTTCCATTGACCAACGAAGAAACACATTGGTACTTTCACATGATGAGTGAGTACTTCAGGATCTCTTACACTTACATGAGCAGCAGAGTGGCGCAGCGGAAGCGTGCTGGGCCCATAACCCAGAGGCCGGTGGATCAAAACCATCCTCTGCTATGTGCACTTATTTTTTTGTTAATTAAATTCTTCCAAAACTGGAATTGATATTTTGACTCTTTTATTTTTACTTAAAGTACAATAACTTTTAACATTTTAATTTGTTTTAATAGTATATTGACAGCATTGTTTTCTTTCAGAAATCCACTTAATTTTCTTTACCCTATTACTGAAATGGTAATTGACAAAAACAAGCTACATTGTCACCAGAAGTGCAATGCAAAATGTACAATTGATATTTCAAAATCATCTTTCCATCTTGAATTTCAATGATGCATTGGGGCAATGATTTTGCGAGAAACATCTTCACCCTTAAAGAAAGATTTTCTTAACTTCTTACCTGTGTGCTGATTAGATATCACCTGGTTTTCACATTAAACAGATTCACACTTGAGAAAGCAGCAAGGATGTAGTGAGGTTTATGTTTCCTGGTGTCAAACTGTATTATTTCAGTGGACATTGTAATGAGGATGCATCTTGCTGCCTTTCCAATGAAGCAAGTTTTAATCAGTAATAGGTGAAAAACCATTCCTACAAAGGTGTTAATCAGAGACTTGGCTTTGTGGACACTTTTCAGAGAGCAAATGTGTTAGCATAAAAATAAAGCCATAAAATGGAGAGCTGATTAATCACTCAATTGGATTTCTCTGCCTGCATATTTTTTTTTCTCTGCAACCCCAATGCTAAATTGTGCTTCCTGTTTTTTATAAAATGACTTAATCAAATATGACTCTGATTGCATCAGAGAAGGCCAGGTACCCTACACCATAAAAGGTGGTTTGCAATTTTGACTTGTCTACTTAAAGATCAGCAAAATTTGATCACAAGGCCAATTACGTCCCTGGGTGGGATTGAACCACCAACCTTTCGGTTAACAGCCGAATGCGCTAACCGATTGCGCCACAGAGACAGCTTGCAAAAGCATGTACTGACAAAGGCTAAAAAGCATTCATCTAGAAAGTTTCCTAGAAAAAGGTTAAAAAGGCAATAATCTGGAGAGTTTTGCAAGATTTTTCTTCCATTGACGAACGAATAAACACATTGGTACTTTCACATGATGAGTGAGTACTTCAGGATCTCTTACACTTACGTGAGCAGCAGAGTGGCGCAGCGGAAGCGTGCTGGGCCCATAACCCAGAGGCCGGTGGATCGAAACCATCCTCTGCTATGTGCACTTATTTTTTTGTTAATTAAATTCTTCCAAAACTGGAATTGATATTTTGACTCTTTTATTTTTACTTAAAGTACAATAACTTTTAACATTTTAATTTGTTTTAATAGTATATTGACAGCATTGTTTTCTTTCAGAAATCCACTTAATTTTCTTTACCCTATTACTGAAATGGTAATTGACAAAAACAAGCTACATTGTCACCAGAAGAGCAATGCAAAATGTACAATTGATATTTCAAAATCATCTTTCCATCTTGAATTTCAATGATGCATTGGGGCAACGATTTTGTGAGAAACATCTTCACCCTTAAAGAAAGATTTTCTTAACTTCTTACCTGTGTGCTGATTAGATATCACCTGGTTTTCACATTAAACAGATTCCCACTTGAGAAAGCAGCAAGGATGCAGTGAGGTTTATGTTTCCTGGTGTCAACCTGTATTATTTCAGTGGACATTGTAATGAGGATGCATCTTGCTGCCTTTCCAATGAAGCAAGTTTTAATCAGTAATAGGTGAAAAACCATTCCTACAAAGGTGTTAATCAGAGACTTGGCTTTGTGGACACTTTTCAGAGAGCAAATGTGTTAGCATAAAAATAAAGCCATAAAATGGAGAGCTGATTAATCACTCAATTGGATTTCTCTGCCTGCATAATTTTTTTTCTCTGCAACCCCAATGCTAAATTGTGCTTCCTGTTTTTTATAAAATGACTTAATCAAATATGACTCTGATTGCATCAGAGAAGGCCAGGTACCCTACACCATAAAAGGTGGTTTGCAATTTTGACTTGTCTACTTAAAGATCAGCAAAATTTGATCACAAGGCCAATTACGTCCCTGGGTGGGATTGAACCACCAACCTTTCGGTTAACAGCCGAATGCGCTAACCGATTGCGCCACAGAGACAGCTTGCAAAAGCATGTACTGACAAAGGCTAAAAAGCATTCATCTAGAAAGTTTCCTAGAAAAAGGTTAAAAAGGCAATAATCTGGAGAGTTTTGCAAGATTTTTCTTCCATTGACGAACGAAGAAACACATTGGTACTTTCACATGATGAGTGAGTACTTCAGGATCTCTTACACTTACATGAGCAGCAGAGTGGCGCAGCGGAAGCGTGCTGGGCCCATAACCCAGAGGCTGGTGGATCGAAACCATCCTCTGCTATGTGCACTTATTTTTTTGTTAATTAAATTCTTCCAAAACTGGAATTGATATTTTGACTCTTTTATTTTTACTTAAAGTACAATAACTTTTAACATTTTAATTTGTTTTAATAGTATATTGACAGCATTGTTTTCTTTCAGAAATCCACTTAATTTTCTTTACCCTATTACTGAAATGGTAATTGACAAAAACAAGCTACATTGTCACCAGAAGAGCAATGCAAAATGTACAATTGATATTTCAAAATCATCTTTCCATCTTGAATTTCAATGATGCATTGGGGCAACGATTTTGTGAGAAACATCTTCACCCTTAAAGAAAGATTTTCTTAACTTCTTACCTGTGTGCTGATTAGATATCACCTGGTTTTCACATTAAACAGATTCCCACTTGAGAAAGCAGCAAGGATGCAGTGAGGTTTATGTTTCCTGGTGTCAACCTGTATTATTTCAGTGGACATTGTAATGAGGATGCATCTTGCTGCCTTTCCAATGAAGCAAGTTTTAATCAGTAATAGGTGAAAAACCATTCCTACAAAGGTGTTAATCAGAGACTTGGCTTTGTGGACACTTTTCAGAGAGCAAATGTGTTAGCATAAAAATAAAGCCATAAAATGGAGAGCTGATTAATCACTCAATTGGATTTCTCTGCCTGCATAATTTTTTTTCTCTGCAACCCCAATGCTAAATTGTGCTTCCTGTTTTTATAAAATGACTTAATCAAATATGACTCTGATTGCATCAGAGAAGGCCAGGTACCCTACACCATAAAAGGTGGTTTGCAATTTTGACTTGTCTACTTAAAGATCAGCAAAATTTGATCACAAGGTCAATTACGTCCCTGGGTGGGATTGAACCACCAACCTTTCGGTTAACAGCCGAATGCGCTAACCGATTGCGCCACAGAGACAGCTTGCAAAAGCATGTACTGACAAAGGCTAAAAAGCATTCATCTAGAAAGTTTCCTAGAAAAAGGTTAAAAAGGCAATAATCTGGAGAGTTTTGCAAGATTTTTCTTCCATTGACCAACGAAGAAACACATTGGTACTTTCACATGATGAGTGAGTACTTCAGGATCTCTTACACTTACATGAGCAGCAGAGTGGCGCAGCGGAAGCGTGCTGGGCCCATAACCCAGAGGCCGGTGGATCAAAACCATCCTCTGCTATGTGCACTTATTTTTTTGTTAATTAAATTCTTCCAAAACTGGAATTGATATTTTGACTCTTTTATTTTTACTTAAAGTACAATAACTTTTAACATTTTAATTTGTTTTAATAGTATATTGACAGCATTGTTTTCTTTCAGAAATCCACTTAATTTTCTTTACCCTATTACTGAAATGGTAATTGACAAAAACAAGCTACATTGTCACCAGAAGTGCAATGCAAAATGTACAATTGATATTTCAAAATCATCTTTCCATCTTGAATTTCAATGATGCATTGGGGCAATGATTTTGCGAGAAACATCTTCACCCTTAAAGAAAGATTTTCTTAACTTCTTACCTGTGTGCTGATTAGATATCACCTGGTTTTCACATTAAACAGATTCACACTTGAGAAAGCAGCAAGGATGTAGTGAGGTTTATGTTTCCTGGTGTCAAACTGTATTATTTCAGTGGACATTGTAATGAGGATGCATCTTGCTGCCTTTCCAATGAAGCAAGTTTTAATCAGTAATAGGTGAAAAACCATTCCTACAAAGGTGTTAATCAGAGACTTGGCTTTGTGGACACTTTTCAGAGAGCAAATGTGTTAGCATAAAAATAAAGCCATAAAATGGAGAGCTGATTAATCACTCAATTGGATTTCTCTGCCTGCATATTTTTTTTTCTCTGCAACCCCAATGCTAAATTGTGCTTCCTGTTTTTTATAAAATGACTTAATCAAATATGACTCTGATTGCATCAGAGAAGGCCAGGTACCCTACACCATAAAAGGTGGTTTGCAATTTTGACTTGTCTACTTAAAGATCAGCAAAATTTGATCACAAGGCCAATTACGTCCCTGGGTGGGATTGAACCACCAACCTTTCGGTTAACAGCCGAATGCGCTAACCGATTGCGCCACAGAGACAGCTTGCAAAAGCATGTACTGACAAAGGCTAAAAAGCATTCATCTAGAAAGTTTCCTAGAAAAAGGTTAAAAAGGCAATAATCTGGAGAGTTTTGCAAGATTTTTCTTCCATTGACGAACGAATAAACACATTGGTACTTTCACATGATGAGTGAGTACTTCAGGATCTCTTACACTTACGTGAGCAGCAGAGTGGCGCAGCGGAAGCGTGCTGGGCCCATAACCCAGAGGCCGGTGGATCGAAACCATCCTCTGCTATGTGCACTTATTTTTTTGTTAATTAAATTCTTCCAAAACTGGAATTGATATTTTGACTCTTTTATTTTTACTTAAAGTACAATAACTTTTAACATTTTAATTTGTTTTAATAGTATATTGACAGCATTGTTTTCTTTCAGAAATCCACTTAATTTTCTTTACCCTATTACTGAAATGGTAATTGACAAAAACAAGCTACATTGTCACCAGAAGAGCAATGCAAAATGTACAATTGATATTTCAAAATCATCTTTCCATCTTGAATTTCAATGATGCATTGGGGCAACGATTTTGTGAGAAACATCTTCACCCTTAAAGAAAGATTTTCTTAACTTCTTACCTGTGTGCTGATTAGATATCACCTGGTTTTCACATTAAACAGATTCCCACTTGAGAAAGCAGCAAGGATGCAGTGAGGTTTATGTTTCCTGGTGTCAACCTGTATTATTTCAGTGGACATTGTAATGAGGATGCATCTTGCTGCCTTTCCAATGAAGCAAGTTTTAATCAGTAATAGGTGAAAAACCATTCCTACAAAGGTGTTAATCAGAGACTTGGCTTTGTGGACACTTTTCAGAGAGCAAATGTGTTAGCATAAAAATAAAGCCATAAAATGGAGAGCTGATTAATCACTCAATTGGATTTCTCTGCCTGCATAATTTTTTTTCTCTGCAACCCCAATGCTAAATTGTGCTTCCTGTTTTTTATAAAATGACTTAATCAAATATGACTCTGATTGCATCAGAGAAGGCCAGGTACCCTACACCATAAAAGGTGGTTTGCAATTTTGACTTGTCTACTTAAAGATCAGCAAAATTTGATCACAAGGCCAATTACGTCCCTGGGTGGGATTGAACCACCAACCTTTCGGTTAACAGCCGAATGCGCTAACCGATTGCGCCACAGAGACAGCTTGCAAAAGCATGTACTGACAAAGGCTAAAAAGCATTCATCTAGAAAGTTTCCTAGAAAAAGGTTAAAAAGGCAATAATCTGGAGAGTTTTGCAAGATTTTTCTTCCATTGACGAACGAAGAAACACATTGGTACTTTCACATGATGAGTGAGTACTTCAGGATCTCTTACACTTACATGAGCAGCAGAGTGGCGCAGCGGAAGCGTGCTGGGCCCATAACCCAGAGGCTGGTGGATCGAAACCATCCTCTGCTATGTGCACTTATTTTTTTGTTAATTAAATTCTTCCAAAACTGGAATTGATATTTTGACTCTTTTATTTTTACTTAAAGTACAATAACTTTTAACATTTTAATTTGTTTTAATAGTATATTGACAGCATTGTTTTCTTTCAGAAATCCACTTAATTTTCTTTACCCTATTACTGAAATGGTAATTGACAAAAACAAGCTACATTGTCACCAGAAGAGCAATGCAAAATGTACAATTGATATTTCAAAATCATCTTTCCATCTTGAATTTCAATGATGCATTGGGGCAACGATTTTGTGAGAAACATCTTCACCCTTAAAGAAAGATTTTCTTAACTTCTTACCTGTGTGCTGATTAGATATCACCTGGTTTTCACATTAAACAGATTCCCACTTGAGAAAGCAGCAAGGATGCAGTGAGGTTTATGTTTCCTGGTGTCAACCTGTATTATTTCAGTGGACATTGTAATGAGGATGCATCTTGCTGCCTTTCCAATGAAGCAAGTTTTAATCAGTAATAGGTGAAAAACCATTCCTACAAAGGTGTTAATCAGAGACTTGGCTTTGTGGACACTTTTCAGAGAGCAAATGTGTTAGCATAAAAATAAAGCCATAAAATGGAGAGCTGATTAATCACTCAATTGGATTTCTCTGCCTGCATAATTTTTTTTCTCTGCAACCCCAATGCTAAATTGTGCTTCCTGTTTTTTATAAAATGACTTAATCAAATATGACTCTGATTGCATCAGAGAAGGCCAGGTACCCTACACCATAAAAGGTGGTTTGCAATTTTGACTTGTCTACTTAAAGATCAGCAAAATTTGATCACAAGGCCAATTACGTCCCTGGGTGGGATTGAACCACCAACCTTTCGGTTAACAGCCGAATGCGCTAACCGATTGCGCCACAGAGACAGCTTGCAAAAGCATGTACTGACAAAGGCTAAAAAGCATTCATCTAGAAAGTTTCCTAGAAAAAGGTTAAAAAGGCAATAATCTGGAGAGTTTTGCAAGATTTTTCTTCCATTGACGAACGAAGAAACACATTGGTACTTTCACATGATGAGTGAGTACTTCAGGATCTCTTACACTTACATGAGCAGCAGAGTGGCGCAGCGGAAGCGTGCTGGGCCCATAACCCAGAGGCTGGTGGATCGAAACCATCCTCTGCTATGTGCACTTATTTTTTTGTTAATTAAATTCTTCCAAAACTGGAATTGATATTTTGACTCTTTTATTTTTACTTAAAGTACAATAACTTTTAACATTTTAATTTGTTTTAATAGTATATTGACAGCATTGTTTTCTTTCAGAAATCCACTTAATTTTCTTTACCCTATTACTGAAATGGTAATTGACAAAAACAAGCTACATTGTCACCAGAAGAGCAATGCAAAATGTACAATTGATATTTCAAAATCATCTTTCCATCTTGAATTTCAATGATGCATTGGGGCAACGATTTTGTGAGAAACATCTTCACCCTTAAAGAAAGATTTTCTTAACTTCTTACCTGTGTGCTGATTAGATATCACCTGGTTTTCACATTAAACAGATTCCCACTTGAGAAAGCAGCAAGGATGCAGTGAGGTTTATGTTTCCTGGTGTCAACCTGTATTATTTCAGTGGACATTGTAATGAGGATGCATCTTGCTGCCTTTCCAATGAAGCAAGTTTTAATCAGTAATAGGTGAAAAACCATTCCTACAAAGGTGTTAATCAGAGACTTGGCTTTGTGGACACTTTTCAGAGAGCAAATGTGTTAGCATAAAAATAAAGCCATAAAATGGAGAGCTGATTAATCACTCAATTGGATTTCTCTGCCTGCATAATTTTTTTTCTCTGCAACCCCAATGCTAAATTGTGCTTCCTGTTTTTATAAAATGACTTAATCAAATATGACTCTGATTGCATCAGAGAAGGCCAGGTACCCTACACCATAAAAGGTGGTTTGCAATTTTGACTTGTCTACTTAAAGATCAGCAAAATTTGATCACAAGGTCAATTACGTCCCTGGGTGGGATTGAACCACCAACCTTTCGGTTAACAGCCGAATGCGCTAACCGATTGCGCCACAGAGACAGCTTGCAAAAGCATGTACTGACAAAGGCTAAAAAGCATTCATCTAGAAAGTTTCCTAGAAAAAGGTTAAAAAGGCAATAATCTGGAGAGTTTTGCAAGATTTTTCTTCCATTGACCAACGAAGAAACACATTGGTACTTTCACATGATGAGTGAGTACTTCAGGATCTCTTACACTTACGTGAGCAGCAGAGTGGCGCAGCGGAAGCGTGCTGGGCCCATAACCCAGAGGCCGGTGGATCGAAACCATCCTCTGCTATGTGCACTTATTTTTTTGTTAATTAAATTCTTCCAAAACTGGAATTGATATTTTGACTCTTTTATTTTTACTTAAAGTACAATAACTTTTAACAGTTTAATTTTTTTTAATAGTATATTGACAGTATTGTTTTCTTTCAGAAATCCACTTAATTTTCTTTACCCTATTACTGAAATGGTAATTGACAAAAACAAGCTACATTGTCACCAGAAGAGCAATGCAAAATGTACAATTGATATTTCAAAATCATCTTTCCATCTTGAATTTCAATGATGCATTGGGGCAACGATTTTGTGAGAAACATCTTCACCCTTAAAGAAAGATTATCTTAAATACTTACCTGTGTGCTGATTAGATATCACCTGGTTTTCACATTAAACAGATTCCCACTTGAGAAAGAAGCAAGGATGCAGTGAGGTTTATGTTTCCTGGTGTCAACCTGTATTATTTCAGTGGACATTGTAATGAGGATGCATCTTGCTGCCTTTCCAATGAAGCAAGTTTTAATCAGTAATAGGTGAAAAACCATTCCTACAAAGGTGTTAATCAGAGACTTGGCTTTGTGGACACTTTTCAGAGAGCAAATGTGTTAGCATAAAAATAAAGCCATAAAATGGAGAGCTGATTAATCACTCAATTGGATTTCTCTGCCTGCATAATTTTTTTTCTCTGCAACCCCATGCTAAATTGTGCTTCCTGTTTTTTATAAAATGACTTAATCAAATCAGACTCTGATTGCATCAGAGAAGGCCAGGTACCCTACACTATAAGAGGTGGTTTGAAATTTTGACTTGTCTACTTAAAGATCAGCAAAATTTGATCACAAGGTCAATTACGTCCCTGGGTGGTATTGAACCACCAGCCTTTCGGTTAACAGCCGAATGCGCTAACCGATTGCACCATAGAGACAACTTGCAAAAGCATGTACTAACAAAGGCTAAAAAGCATTCATCTAGAAAGTTTCCTAGAAAAAGGTTAAAAAGGCAATAATCTGGAGAGTTTTGCAAGATTTTTCTTCCATTGACAAACGAAGAAACACATTGGTACTTTCACATGATGAGTGAGTACTTCAGGATCTCTAACACTTACGTGAGCAGCAGAGTGGCGCAGCGGAAGCGTGCTGGGCCCATAACCCAGAGGTCGGTGGATCGAAACCATCCTCTGCTATGTGCACTTATTTTTTTGTTAATTAAATTATTCCAAAACTGGAATTGATATTTTGACTCTTTTATTTTTACTTAAAGTACAATAACTTTTAACATTTTAATTTGTTTTAATAGTATATTGACAGCATTGTTTTCTTTCAGAAATCCACTTAATTTTCTTTACCCTATTACTGAAATGGTAATTGACAAAAACAAGCTACATTGTCACCAGAAGTGCAATGCAAAATGTACAATTGATATTTCAAAATCATCTTTCCATCTTGAATTTCAATGATGCATTGGGGCAACGATTTTGTGAGAAACATCTTCACCCTTAAAGAAAGATTTTCTTAACTTCTTACCTGTGTGCTGATTAGATATCACCTGGTTTTCACATTAAACAGATTCACACTTGAGAAAGCAGCAAGGATGCAGTGAGGTTTATGTTTCCTGGTGTCAAACTGTATTATTTCAGTGGACATTGTAATGAGGATGCATCTTGCTGCCTTTCCAATGAAGCAAGTTTTAATCAGTAATAGGTGAAAAACCATTCCTACAAAGGTGTTAATCAGAGACTTGCCTTTGTGGACACTTTTCAGAGAGCAAATGTGTTAGCATAAAAATAAAGCCATAAAATGGAGAGCTGATTAATCACTCAATTGGATTTCTCTGCCTGCATATTTTTTTTTCTCTGCAACCCCATGCTAAATTGTGCTTCCTGTTTTTTATAAAATGACTTAATCAAATCTGACTCTGATTGCATCAGAGAAGGCCAGGTACCCTACACCATAAAAGGTGGTTTGCAATTTTGACTTGTCTACTTAAATATCAGCAAAATTTGATCACAAGGCCAATTACGTCCCTGGGTGGGATTGAACCACCAACCTTTCGGTTAACAGCCGAATGCGCTAACCGATTGCGCCACAGAGACAGCTTGCAAAAGCATGTACTGACAAAGGCTAAAAAGCATTCATCTAGAAAGTTTCCTAGAAAAAGGTTAAAAAGGCAATAATCTGGAGAGTTTTGCAAGATTTTTCTTCCATTGACGAACGAAGAAACACATTGGTACTTTCACATGATGAGTGAGTACTTCAGGATCTCTTACACTTACATGAGCAGCAGAGTGGCGCAGCGGAAGCGTGCTGGGCCCATAACCCAGAGGCCGGTGGATCGAAACCATCCTCTGCTATGTGCACTTATTTTTTTGTTAATTAAATTCTTCCAAAACTGGAATTGATATTTTGACTCTTTTATTTTTACTTAAAGTACAATAACTTTTAACATTTTAATTTGTTTTAATAGTATATTGACAGCATTGTTTTCTTTCAGAAATCCACTTAATTTTCTTTACCCTATTACTGAAATGGTAATTGACAAAAACAAGCTACATTGTCACCAGAAGAGCAATGCAAAATGTACAATTGATATTTCAAAATCATCTTTCCATCTTGAATTTCAATGATGCATTGGGGCAACGATTTTGTGAGAAACATCTTCACCCTTAAAGAAAGATTTTCTTAACTTCTTACCTGTGTGCTGATTAGATATCACCTGGTTTTCACATTAAACAGATTCCCACTTGAGAAAGCAGCAAGGATGCAGTGAGGTTTATGTTTCCTGGTGTCAACCTGTATTATTTCAGTGGACATTGTAATGAGGATGCATCTTGCTGCCTTTCCAATGAAGCAAGTTTTAATCAGTAATAGGTGAAAAACCATTCCTACAAAGGTGTTAATCAGAGACTTGGCTTTGTGGACACTTTTCAGAGAGCAAATGTGTTAGCATAAAAATAAAGCCATAAAATGGAGAGCTGATTAATCACTCAATTGGATTTCTCTGCCTGCATAATTTTTTTTCTCTGCAACCCCAATGCTAAATTGTGCTTCCTGTTTTTATAAAATGACTTAATCAAATATGACTCTGATTGCATCAGAGAAGGCCAGGTACCCTACACCATAAAAGGTGGTTTGCAATTTTGACTTGTCTACTTAAAGATCAGCAAAATTTGATCACAAGGTCAATTACGTCCCTGGGTGGGATTGAACCACCAACCTTTCGGTTAACAGCCGAATGCGCTAACCGATTGCGCCACAGAGACAGCTTGCAAAAGCATGTACTGACAAAGGCTAAAAAGCATTCATCTAGAAAGTTTCCTAGAAAAAGGTTAAAAAGGCAATAATCTGGAGAGTTTTGCAAGATTTTTCTTCCATTGACCAACGAAGAAACACATTGGTACTTTCACATGATGAGTGAGTACTTCAGGATCTCTTACACTTACATGAGCAGCAGAGTGGCGCAGCGGAAGCGTGCTGGGCCCATAACCCAGAGGCCGGTGGATCAAAACCATCCTCTGCTATGTGCACTTATTTTTTTGTTAATTAAATTCTTCCAAAACTGGAATTGATATTTTGACTCTTTTATTTTTACTTAAAGTACAATAACTTTTAACATTTTAATTTGTTTTAATAGTATATTGACAGCATTGTTTTCTTTCAGAAATCCACTTAATTTTCTTTACCCTATTACTGAAATGGTAATTGACAAAAACAAGCTACATTGTCACCAGAAGTGCAATGCAAAATGTACAATTGATATTTCAAAATCATCTTTCCATCTTGAATTTCAATGATGCATTGGGGCAATGATTTTGCGAGAAACATCTTCACCCTTAAAGAAAGATTTTCTTAACTTCTTACCTGTGTGCTGATTAGATATCACCTGGTTTTCACATTAAACAGATTCACACTTGAGAAAGCAGCAAGGATGTAGTGAGGTTTATGTTTCCTGGTGTCAAACTGTATTATTTCAGTGGACATTGTAATGAGGATGCATCTTGCTGCCTTTCCAATGAAGCAAGTTTTAATCAGTAATAGGTGAAAAACCATTCCTACAAAGGTGTTAATCAGAGACTTGGCTTTGTGGACACTTTTCAGAGAGCAAATGTGTTAGCATAAAAATAAAGCCATAAAATGGAGAGCTGATTAATCACTCAATTGGATTTCTCTGCCTGCATATTTTTTTTTCTCTGCAACCCCAATGCTAAATTGTGCTTCCTGTTTTTTATAAAATGACTTAATCAAATATGACTCTGATTGCATCAGAGAAGGCCAGGTACCCTACACCATAAAAGGTGGTTTGCAATTTTGACTTGTCTACTTAAAGATCAGCAAAATTTGATCACAAGGCCAATTACGTCCCTGGGTGGGATTGAACCACCAACCTTTCGGTTAACAGCCGAATGCGCTAACCGATTGCGCCACAGAGACAGCTTGCAAAAGCATGTACTGACAAAGGCTAAAAAGCATTCATCTAGAAAGTTTCCTAGAAAAAGGTTAAAAAGGCAATAATCTGGAGAGTTTTGCAAGATTTTTCTTCCATTGACGAACGAATAAACACATTGGTACTTTCACATGATGAGTGAGTACTTCAGGATCTCTTACACTTACGTGAGCAGCAGAGTGGCGCAGCGGAAGCGTGCTGGGCCCATAACCCAGAGGCCGGTGGATCGAAACCATCCTCTGCTATGTGCACTTATTTTTTTGTTAATTAAATTCTTCCAAAACTGGAATTGATATTTTGACTCTTTTATTTTTACTTAAAGTACAATAACTTTTAACATTTTAATTTGTTTTAATAGTATATTGACAGCATTGTTTTCTTTCAGAAATCCACTTAATTTTCTTTACCCTATTACTGAAATGGTAATTGACAAAAACAAGCTACATTGTCACCAGAAGAGCAATGCAAAATGTACAATTGATATTTCAAAATCATCTTTCCATCTTGAATTTCAATGATGCATTGGGGCAACGATTTTGTGAGAAACATCTTCACCCTTAAAGAAAGATTTTCTTAACTTCTTACCTGTGTGCTGATTAGATATCACCTGGTTTTCACATTAAACAGATTCCCACTTGAGAAAGCAGCAAGGATGCAGTGAGGTTTATGTTTCCTGGTGTCAACCTGTATTATTTCAGTGGACATTGTAATGAGGATGCATCTTGCTGCCTTTCCAATGAAGCAAGTTTTAATCAGTAATAGGTGAAAAACCATTCCTACAAAGGTGTTAATCAGAGACTTGGCTTTGTGGACACTTTTCAGAGAGCAAATGTGTTAGCATAAAAATAAAGCCATAAAATGGAGAGCTGATTAATCACTCAATTGGATTTCTCTGCCTGCATAATTTTTTTTCTCTGCAACCCCAATGCTAAATTGTGCTTCCTGTTTTTTATAAAATGACTTAATCAAATATGACTCTGATTGCATCAGAGAAGGCCAGGTACCCTACACCATAAAAGGTGGTTTGCAATTTTGACTTGTCTACTTAAAGATCAGCAAAATTTGATCACAAGGTCAATTACGTCCCTGGGTGGGATTGAACCACCAACCTTTCGGTTAACAGCCGAATGCGCTAACCGATTGCGCCACAGAGACAGCTTGCAAAAGCATGTACTGACAAAGGCTAAAAAGCATTCATCTAGAAAGTTTCCTAGAAAAAGGTTAAAAAGGCAATAATCTGGAGAGTTTTGCAAGATTTTTCTTCCATTGACCAACGAAGAAACACATTGGTACTTTCACATGATGAGTGAGTACTTCAGGATCTCTTACACTTACATGAGCAGCAGAGTGGCGCAGCGGAAGCGTGCTGGGCCCATAACCCAGAGGCCGGTGGATCGAAACCATCCTCTGCTATGTGCACTTATTTTTTTGTTAATTAAATTCTTCCAAAACTGGAATTGATATTTTGACTCTTTTATTTTTACTTAAAGTACAATAACTTTTAACATTTTAATTTTTTTTAATAGTATATTGACAGTATTGTTTTCTTTCAGAAATCCACTTAATTTTCTTTACCCTATTACTGAAATGGTAATTGACAAAAACAAGCTACATTGTCACCAGAAGAGCAATGCAAAATGTACAATTGATATTTCAAAATCATCTTTCCATCTTGAATTTCAATGATGCATTGGGGCAACGATTTTGTGAGAAACATCTTCACCCTTAAAGAAAGATTTTCTTAACTTCTTACCTGTGTGCTGATTAGATATCACCTGGTTTTCACATTAAACAGATTCCCACTTGAGAAAGCAGCAAGGATGCAGTGAGGTTTATGTTTCCTGGTGTCAACCTGTATTATTTCAGTGGACATTGTAATGAGCATGCATCTTGCTGCCTTTCCAATGAAGCAAGTTTTAATCAGTAATAGGTGAAAAACCATTCCTACAAAGGTGTTAATCAGAGACTTGGCTTTGTGGACACTTTTCAGAGAGCAAATGTGTTAGCATAAAAATAAAGCCATAAAATGGAGAGCTGATTAATCACTCAATTGGATTTCTCTGCCTGCATATTTTTTTTTCTCTGCAACCCCATGCTAAATTGTGCTTCCTGTTTTTTATAAAATGACTTAATCAAATCTGACTCTGATTGCATCAGAGAAGGCCAGGTACCCTACACTATAAGAGGTGGTTTGAAATTTTGACTTGTCTACTTAAAGATCAGCAAAATTTGATCACAAGGTCAATTACGTCCCTGGGTGGTATTGAAACACCAGCCTTTCGGTTAACAGCCGAATGCGCTAACCGATTGCACCACAGAGACAACTTGCAAAAGCATGTACTAACAAAGGCTAAAAAGCATTCATCTAGAAAGTTTCCTAGAAAAAGGTTAAAAAGGCAATAATCTGGACAGTTTTGCAAGATTTTTCTTCCATTGACCAACGAAGAAACACATTGGTACTTTCACATGATGAGTGAGTACTTCAGGATCTCTGACACTTACGTGGGCAGCAGAGTAGCGCAGCGGAAGCGTGCTGGGCCCATAATCCAGAGGTCGTTGGATTGAAACCATCCTCTGCTATGAGCACTTATTTTTTTGTTAATTAAATTCTTCCAAAACTGGAATTGATATTTTGACTATTTTATTTTTACTTAAAGTACAATAACTTTTAACATTTTAATTTTTTTTAATAGTATATTGACAGTATTGTTTTCTTTCAGAAATCCACTTAATTTTCTTTACCCTATTACTGAAATGGTAATTGACAAAAACAAGCTACATTGTCACCAGAAGAGCAATGCAAAATGTACAATTGATATTTCAAAATCATCTTTCCAGCTTGAATTTCAATGATGCATTGGGGCAACGATTTTGTGAGAAACATCTTCACCCTTAAAGAAAGATTTTCTTAACTTCTTACCTGTGTGCTGATTAGATATCACCTGGTTTTCACATTAAACAGATTCACACTTGAGAAAGCAGCAAGGATGCAGTGAGGTTTATGTTTCCTGGTGTCAACCTGTATTATTTCAGTGCACATTGTAATGAGGATGCATCTTGCTGCCTTTCCAATGAAGCAAGTTTTAATCAGTAATAGGTGAAAAACCATTCCTACAAAGGTGTTAATCAGAGACTTGGCTTTGTGGACACTTTTCAGAGAGCAAATGTGTTAGCATAAAAATAAAGCCATAAAATGGAGAGCTGATTAATCACTCAATTGGATTTCTCTGCCTGCATAATTTTTTTTCTCTGCAACCCCAATGCTAAATTGTGCTTCCTGTTTTTTATAAAATGACTTAATCAAATATGACTCTGATTGCATCAGAGAAGGCCAGGTACCCTACACCATAAAAGGTGGTTTGCAATTTTGACTTGTCTACTTAAAGATCAGCAAAATTTGATCACAAGGCCAATTACGTCCCTGGGTGGGATTGAACCACCAACCTTTCGGTTAACAGCCGAATGCGCTAACCGATTGCGCCACAGAGACAGCTTGCAAAAGCATGTACTGACAAAGGCTAAAAAGCATTCATCTAGAAAGTTTCCTAGAAAAAGGTTAAAAAGGCAATAATCTGGAGAGTTTTGCAAGATTTTTCTTCCATTGACCAACGAAGAAACACATTGGTACTTTCACATGATGAGTGAGTACTTCAGGATCTCTTACACTTACATGAGCAGCAGAGTGGCGCAGCGGAAGCGTGCTGGGCCCATAACCCAGAGACCGGTGGATCGAAACCATCCTCTGCTATGTGCACTTATTTTTTTGTTAATTAAATTCTTCCAAAACTGGAATTGATATTTTGACTCTTTTATTTTTACTTAAAGTACAATAACTTTTAACATTTTAATTTGTTTTAATAGTATATTGACAGCATTGTTTTCTTTCAGAAATCCACTTAATTTTCTTTACCCTATTACTGAAATGGTAATTGACAAAAACAAGCTACATTGTCACCAGAAGAGCAATGCAAAATGTACAATTGATATTTCAAAATCATCTTTCCATCTTGAATTTCAATGATGCATTGGGGCAACGATTTTGTGAGAAACATCTTCACCCTTAAAGAAAGATTTTCTTAACTTCTTACCTGTGTGCTGATTAGATATCACCTGGTTTTCACATTAAACAGATTCCCACTTGAGAAAGCAGCAAGGATGCAGTGAGGTTTATGTTTCCTGGTGTCAACCTGTATTATTTCAGTGGACATTGTAATGAGGATGCATCTTGCTGCCTTTCCAATGAAGCAAGTTTTAATCAGTAATAGGTGAAAAACCATTCCTACAAAGGTGTTAATCAGAGACTTGGCTTTGTGGACACTTTTCAGAGAGCAAATGTGTTAGCATAAAAATAAAGCCATAAAATGGAGAGCTGATTAATCACTCAATTGGATTTCTCTGCCTGCATAATTTTTTTTCTCTGCAACCCCAATGCTAAATTGTGCTTCCTGTTTTTTATAAAATGACTTAATCAAATATGACTCTGATTGCATCAGAGAAGGCCAGGTACCCTACACCATAAAAGGTGGTTTGCAATTTTGACTTGTCTACTTAAAGATCAGCAAAATTTGATCACAACGTCAATTACGTCCCTGGGTGGGATTGAACCACCAACCTTTCGGTTAACAGCCGAATGCGCTAACCGATTGCGCCACAGAGACAGCTTGCAAAAGCATGTACTGACAAAGGCTAAAAAGCATTCATCTAGAAAGTTTCCTAGAAAAAGGTTAAAAAGGCAATAATCTGGAGAGTTTTGCAAGATTTTTCTTCCATTGACCAACGAAGAAACACATTGGTACTTTCACATGATGAGTGAGTACTTCAGGATCTCTTACACTTACATGAGCAGCAGAGTGGCGCAGCGGAAGCGTGCTGGGCCCATAACCCAGAGGCCGGTGGATCGAAACCATCCTCTGATATGTGCACTTATTTTTTTGTTAATTAAATTCTTCCAAAACTGGAATTGATATTTTGACTCTTTTATTTTTACTTAAAGTACAATAACTTTTAACATTTTAATTTTTTTTAATAGTATATTGACAGTATTGTTTTCTTTCAGAAATCCACTTAATTTTCTTTACCCTATTACTGAAATGGTAATTGACAAAAACAAGCTACATTGTCACCAGAAGAGCAATGCAAAATGTACAATTGATATTTCAAAATCATCTTTCCATCTTGAATTTCAATGATGCATTGGGGCAACGATTTTGTGAGAAACATCTTCACCCTTAAAGAAAGATTTTCTTAACTTCTTACCTGTGTGCTGATTAGATATCACCTGGTTTTCACATTAAACAGATTCCCACTTGAGAAAGCAGCAAGGATGCAGTGAGGTTTATGTTTCCTGGTGTCAACCTGTATTATTTCAGTGGACATTGTAATGAGCATGCATCTTGCTGCCTTTCCAATGAAGCAAGTTTTAATCAGTAATAGGTGAAAAACCATTCCTACAAAGGTGTTAATCAGAGACTTGGCTTTGTGGACACTTTTCAGAGAGCAAATGTGTTAGCATAAAAATAAAGCCATAAAATGGAGAGCTGATTAATCACTCAATTGGATTTCTCTGCCTGCATATTTTTTTTTCTCTGCAACCCCATGCTAAATTGTGCTTCCTGTTTTTTATAAAATGACTTAATCAAATCTGACTCTGATTGCATCAGAGAAGGCCAGGTACCCTACACTATAAGAGGTGGTTTGAAATTTTGACTTGTCTACTTAAAGATCAGCAAAATTTGATCACAAGGTCAATTACGTCCCTGGGTGGTATTGAAACACCAGCCTTTCGGTTAACAGCCGAATGCGCTAACCGATTGCACCACAGAGACAACTTGCAAAAGCATGTACTAACAAAGGCTAAAAAGCATTCATCTAGAAAGTTTCCTAGAAAAAGGTTAAAAAGGCAATAATCTGGACAGTTTTGCAAGATTTTTCTTCCATTGACCAACGAAGAAACACATTGGTACTTTCACATGATGAGTGAGTACTTCAGGATCTCTGACACTTACGTGGGCAGCAGAGTAGCGCAGCGGAAGCGTGCTGGGCCCATAATCCAGAGGTCGTTGGATCGAAACCATCCTCTGCTATGAGCACTTATTTTTTTGTTAATTAAATTCTTCCAAAACTGGAATTGATATTTTGACTATTTTATTTTTACTTAAAGTACAATAACTTTTAACATTTTAATTTTTTTTAATAGTATATTGACAGTATTGTTTTCTTTCAGAAATCCACTTAATTTTCTTTACCCTATTACTGAAATGGTAATTGACAAAAACAAGCTACATTGTCACCAGAAGAGCAATGCAAAATGTACAATTGATATTTCAAAATCATCTTTCCAGCTTGAATTTCAATGATGCATTGGGGCAACGATTTTGTGAGAAACATCTTCACCCTTAAAGAAAGATTTTCTTAACTTCTTACCTGTGTGCTGATTAGATATCACCTGGTTTTCACATTAAACAGATTCACACTTGAGAAAGCAGCAAGGATGCAGTGAGGTTTATGTTTCCTGGTGTCAAACTGTATTATTTCAGTGGACATTGTAATGAGGATGCATCTTGCTGCCTTTCCAATGAAGCAAGTTTTAATCAGTAATAGGTGAAAAACCATTCCTACAAAGGTGTTAATCAGAGACTTGCCTTTGTGGACACTTTTCAGAGAGCAAATGTGTTAGCATAAAAATAAAGCCATAAAATGGAGAGCTGATTAATCACTCAATTGGATTTCTCTGCCTGCATATTTTTTTTTCTCTGCAACCCCATGCTAAATTGTGCTTCCTGTTTTTTATAAAATGACTTAATCAAATCTGACTCTGATTGCATCAGAGAAGGCCAGGTACCCTACACTATAAGAGGTGGTTTGAAATTTTGACTTGTCTACTTAAAGATCAGCAAAATTTGATCACAAGGTCAATTACGTCCCTGGGTGGTATTGAAACACCAGCCTTTCGGTTAACAGCCGAATGCGCTAACCGATTGCACCACAGAGACAACTTGCAAAAGCATGTACTAACAAAGGCTAAAAAGCATTCATCTAGAAAGTTTCCTAGAAAAAGGTTAAAAAGGCAATAATCTGGAGAGTTTTGCAAGATTTTTCTTCCATTGACCAACGAAGAAACACATTGGTACTTTCACATGATGAGTGAGTACTTCAGGATCTCTGACACTTACGTGGGCAGCAGAGTAGCGCAGCGGAAGTGTGCTGGGCCCATAATCCAGAAGTCGTTGGATCAAAACCATCCTCTGCTATGAGCACTTATTTTTTTGTTAATTAAATTCTTCCAAAACTGGAATTGATATTTTGACTCTTTTATTTTTACTTAAAGTACAATAACTTTTAACATTTTAATTTGTTTTAATAGTATATTGACAGCATTGTTTTCTTTCAGAAATCCACTTAATTTTCTTTACCCTATTACTGAAATGGTAATTGACAAAAACAAGCTACATTGTCACCAGAAGAGCAATGCAAAATGTACAATTGATATTTCAAAATCATCTTTCCATCTTGAATTTCAATGATGCATTGGGGCAACGATTTTGTGAGAAACATCTTCACCCTTAAAGAAAGATTTTCTTAACTTCTTACCTGTGTGCTGATTAGATATCACCTGGTTTTCACATTAAACAGATTCCCACTTGAGAAAGCAGCAAGGATGCAGTGAGGTTTATGTTTCCTGGTGTCAACCTGTATTATTTCAGTGGACATTGTAATGAGGATGCATCTTGCTGCCTTTCCAATGAAGCAAGTTTTAATCAGTAATAGGTGAAAAACCATTCCTACAAAGGTGTTAATCAGAGACTTGGCTTTGTGGACACTTTTCAGAGAGCAAATGTGTTAGCATAAAAATAAAGCCATAAAATGGAGAGCTGATTAATCACTCAATTGGATTTCTCTGCCTGCATATTTTTTTTTCTCTGCAACCCCAATGCTAAATTGTGCTTCCTGTTTTTTATAAAATGACTTAATCAAATATGACTCTGATTGCATCAGAGAAGGCCAGGTACCCTACACCATAAAAGGTGGTTTGCAATTTTGACTTGTCTACTTAAAGATCAGCAAAATTTGATCACAAGGCCAATTACGTCCCTGGGTGGGATTGAACCACCAACCTTTCGGTTAACAGCCGAATGCGCTAACCGATTGCGCCACAGAGACAGCTTGCAAAAGCATGTACTGACAAAGGCTAAAAAGCATTCATCTAGAAAGTTTCCTAGAAAAAGGTTAAAAAGGCAATAATCTGGAGAGTTTTGCAAGATTTTTCTTCCATTGACGAACGAAGAAACACATTGGTACTTTCACATGATGAGTGAGTACTTCAGGATCTCTTACACTTACATGAGCAGCAGAGTGGCGCAGCGGAAGCGTGCTGGGCCCATAACCCAGAGGCCGGTGGATCGAAACCATCCTCTGCTATGTGCACTTATTTTTTTGTTAATTAAATTCTTCCAAAACTGGAATTGATATTTTGACTCTTTTATTTTTACTTAAAGTACAATAACTTTTAACATTTTAATTTGTTTTAATAGTATATTGACAGCATTGTTTTCTTTCAGAAATCCACTTAATTTTCTTTACCCTATTACTGAAATGGTAATTGACAAAAACAAGCTACATTGTCACCAGAAGAGCAATGCAAAATGTACAATTGATATTTCAAAATCATCTTTCCATCTTGAATTTCAATGATGCATTGGGGCAACGATTTTGTGAGAAACATCTTCACCCTTAAAGAAAGATTTTCTTAACTTCTTACCTGTGTGCTGATTAGATATCACCTGGTTTTCACATTAAACAGATTCCCACTTGAGAAAGCAGCAAGGATGCAGTGAGGTTTATGTTTCCTGGTGTCAACCTGTATTATTTCAGTGGACATTGTAATGAGGATGCATCTTGCTGCCTTTCCAATGAAGCAAGTTTTAATCAGTAATAGGTGAAAAACCATTCCTACAAAGGTGTTAATCAGAGACTTGGCTTTGTGGACACTTTTCAGAGAGCAAATGTGTTAGCATAAAAATAAAGCCATAAAATGGAGAGCTGATTAATCACTCAATTGGATTTCTCTGCCTGCATAATTTTTTTTCTCTGCAACCCCAATGCTAAATTGTGCTTCCTGTTTTTTATAAAATGACTTAATCAAATATGACTCTGATTGCATCAGAGAAGGCCAGGTACCCTACACCATAAAAGGTGGTTTGCAATTTTGACTTGTCTACTTAAAGATCAGCAAAATTTGATCACAAGGTCAATTACGTCCCTGGGTGGGATTGAACCACCAACCTTTCGGTTAACAGCCGAATGCGCTAACCGATTGCGCCACAGAGACAGCTTGCAAAAGCATGTACTGACAAAGGCTAAAAAGCATTCATCTAGAAAGTTTCCTAGAAAAAGGTTAAAAAGGCAATAATCTGGAGAGTTTTGCAAGATTTTTCTTCCATTGACCAACGAAGAAACACATTGGTACTTTCACATGATGAGTGAGTACTTCAGGATCTCTTACACTTACATGAGCAGCAGAGTGGCGCAGCGGAAGCGTGCTGGGCCCATAACCCATAGGCCGGTGGATCGAAACCATCCTCTGCTATGTGCACTTATTTTTTTGTTAATAAAATTCTTCCAAAACTGGAATTGATATTTTGACTCTTTTATTTTTACTTAAAGTACAATAACTTTTAACATTTTAATTTTTTTTAATAGTATATTGACAGTATTGTTTTCTTTCAGAAATCCACTTAATTTTCTTTACCCTATTACTGAAATGGTAATTGACAAAAACAAGCTACATTGTCACCAGAAGAGCAATGCAAAATGTACAATTGATATTTCAAAATCATCTTTCCATCTTGAATTTCAATGATGCATTGGGGCAACGATTTTGTGAGAAACATCTTCACCCTTAAAGAAAGATTTTCTTAACTTCTTACCTGTGTGCTGATTAGATATCACCTGGTTTTCACATTAAACAGATTCCCACTTGAGAAAGCAGCAAGGATGCAGTGAGGTTTATGTTTCCTGGTGTCAACCTGTATTATTTCAGTGGACATTGTAATGAGCATGCATCTTGCTGCCTTTCCAATGAAGCAAGTTTTAATCAGTAATAGGTGAAAAACCATTCCTACAAAGGTGTTAATCAGAGACTTGGCTTTGTGGACACTTTTCAGAGAGCAAATGTGTTAGCATAAAAATAAAGCCATAAAATGGAGAGCTGATTAATCACTCAATTGGATTTCTCTGCCTGCATATTTTTTTTTCTCTGCAACCCCATGCTAAATTGTGCTTCCTGTTTTTTATAAAATGACTTAATCAAATCTGACTCTGATTGCATCAGAGAAGGCCAGGTACCCTACACTATAAGAGGTGGTTTGAAATTTTGACTTGTCTACTTAAAGATCAGCAAAATTTGATCACAAGGTCAATTACGTCCCTGGGTGGTATTGAAACACCAGCCTTTCGGTTAACAGCCGAATGCGCTAACCGATTGCACCACAGAGACAACTTGCAAAAGCATGTACTAACAAAGGCTAAAAAGCATTCATCTAGAAAGTTTCCTAGAAAAAGGTTAAAAAGGCAATAATCTGGACAGTTTTGCAAGATTTTTCTTCCATTGACCAACGAAGAAACACATTGGTACTTTCACATGATGAGTGAGTACTTCAGGATCTCTTACACTTACATGAGCAGCAGAGTGGCGCAGCGGAAGCGTGCTGGGCCCATAACCCAGAGACCGGTGGATCGAAACCATCCTCTGCTATGTGCACTTATTTTTTTGTTAATTAAATTCTTCCAAAACTGGAATTGATATTTTGACTCTTTTATTTTTACTTAAAGTACAATAACTTTTAACATTTTAATTTGTTTTAATAGTATATTGACAGCATTGTTTTCTTTCAGAAATCCACTTAATTTTCTTTACCCTATTACTGAAATGGTAATTGACAAAAACAAGCTACATTGTCACCAGAAGAGCAATGCAAAATGTACAATTGATATTTCAAAATCATCTTTCCATCTTGAATTTCAATGATGCATTGGGGCAACGATTTTGTGAGAAACATCTTCACCCTTAAAGAAAGATTTTCTTAACTTCTTACCTGTGTGCTGATTAGATATCACCTGGTTTTCACATTAAACAGATTCCCACTTGAGAAAGCAGCAAGGATGCAGTGAGGTTTATGTTTCCTGGTGTCAACCTGTATTATTTCAGTGGACATTGTAATGAGGATGCATCTTGCTGCCTTTCCAATGAAGCAAGTTTTAATCAGTAATAGGTGAAAAACCATTCCTACAAAGGTGTTAATCAGAGACTTGGCTTTGTGGACACTTTTCAGAGAGCAAATGTGTTAGCATAAAAATAAAGCCATAAAATGGAGAGCTGATTAATCACTCAATTGGATTTCTCTGCCTGCATAATTTTTTTTCTCTGCAACCCCAATGCTAAATTGTGCTTCCTGTTTTTTATAAAATGACTTAATCAAATATGACTCTGATTGCATCAGAGAAGGCCAGGTACCCTACACCATAAAAGGTGGTTTGCAATTTTGACTTGTCTACTTAAAGATCAGCAAAATTTGATCACAACGTCAATTACGTCCCTGGGTGGGATTGAACCACCAACCTTTCGGTTAACAGCCGAATGCGCTAACCGATTGCGCCACAGAGACAGCTTGCAAAAGCATGTACTGACAAAGGCTAAAAAGCATTCATCTAGAAAGTTTCCTAGAAAAAGGTTAAAAAGGCAATAATCTGGAGAGTTTTGCAAGATTTTTCTTCCATTGACCAACGAAGAAACACATTGGTACTTTCACATGATGAGTGAGTACTTCAGGATCTCTTACACTTACATGAGCAGCAGAGTGGCGCAGCGGAAGCGTGCTGGGCCCATAACCCAGAGGCCGGTGGATCGAAACCATCCTCTGATATGTGCACTTATTTTTTTGTTAATTAAATTCTTCCAAAACTGGAATTGATATTTTGACTCTTTTATTTTTACTTAAAGTACAATAACTTTTAACATTTTAATTTTTTTTAATAGTATATTGACAGTATTGTTTTCTTTCAGAAATCCACTTAATTTTCTTTACCCTATTACTGAAATGGTAATTGACAAAAACAAGCTACATTGTCACCAGAAGAGCAATGCAAAATGTACAATTGATATTTCAAAATCATCTTTCCATCTTGAATTTCAATGATGCATTGGGGCAACGATTTTGTGAGAAACATCTTCACCCTTAAAGAAAGATTTTCTTAACTTCTTACCTGTGTGCTGATTAGATATCACCTGGTTTTCACATTAAACAGATTCCCACTTGAGAAAGCAGCAAGGATGCAGTGAGGTTTATGTTTCCTGGTGTCAACCTGTATTATTTCAGTGGACATTGTAATGAGCATGCATCTTGCTGCCTTTCCAATGAAGCAAGTTTTAATCAGTAATAGGTGAAAAACCATTCCTACAAAGGTGTTAATCAGAGACTTGGCTTTGTGGACACTTTTCAGAGAGCAAATGTGTTAGCATAAAAATAAAGCCATAAAATGGAGAGCTGATTAATCACTCAATTGGATTTCTCTGCCTGCATATTTTTTTTTCTCTGCAACCCCATGCTAAATTGTGCTTCCTGTTTTTTATAAAATGACTTAATCAAATCTGACTCTGATTGCATCAGAGAAGGCCAGGTACCCTACACTATAAGAGGTGGTTTGAAATTTTGACTTGTCTACTTAAAGATCAGCAAAATTTGATCACAAGGTCAATTACGTCCCTGGGTGGTATTGAAACACCAGCCTTTCGGTTAACAGCCGAATGCGCTAACCGATTGCACCACAGAGACAACTTGCAAAAGCATGTACTAACAAAGGCTAAAAAGCATTCATCTAGAAAGTTTCCTAGAAAAAGGTTAAAAAGGCAATAATCTGGACAGTTTTGCAAGATTTTTCTTCCATTGACCAACGAAGAAACACATTGGTACTTTCACATGATGAGTGAGTACTTCAGGATCTCTGACACTTACGTGGGCAGCAGAGTAGCGCAGCAGAAGCGTGCTGGGCCCATAATCCAGAGGTCGTTGGATCGAAACCATCCTCTGCTATGAGCACTTATTTTTTTGTTAATTAAATTCTTCCAAAACTGGAATTGATATTTTGACTATTTTATTTTTACTTAAAGTACAATAACTTTTAACATTTTAATTTTTTTTAATAGTATATTGACAGTAATGTTTTCTTTCAGAAATCCACTTAATTTTCTTTACCCTATTACTGAAATGGTAATTGACAAAAACAAGCTACATTGTCACCAGAAGAGCAATGCAAAATGTACAATTGATATTTCAAAATCATCTTTCCAGCTTGAATTTCAATGATGCATTGGGGCAACGATTTTGTGAGAAACATCTTCACCCTTAAAGAAAGATTTTCTTAACTTCTTACCTGTGTGCTGATTAGATATCACCTGGTTTTCACATTAAACAGATTCACACTTGAGAAAGCAGCAAGGATGCAGTGAGGTTTATGTTTCCTGGTGTCAAACTGTATTATTTCAGTGGACATTGTAATGAGGATGCATCTTGCTGCCTTTCCAATGAAGCAAGTTTTAATCAGTAATAGGTGAAAAACCATTCCTACAAAGGTGTTAATCAGAGACTTGCCTTTGTGGACACTTTTCAGAGAGCAAATGTGTTAGCATAAAAATAAAGCCATAAAATGGAGAGCTGATTAATCACTCAATTGGATTTCTCTGCCTGCATATTTTTTTTTCTCTGCAACCCCATGCTAAATTGTGCTTCCTGTTTTTTATAAAATGACTTAATCAAATCTGACTCTGATTGCATCAGAGAAGGCCAGGTACCCTACACTATAAGAGGTGGTTTGAAATTTTGACTTGTCTACTTAAAGATCAGCAAAATTTGATCACAAGGTCAATTACGTCCCTGGGTGGTATTGAAACACCAGCCTTTCGGTTAACAGCCGAATGCGCTAACCAATTGCACCACAGAGACAACTTGCAAAAGCATGTACTAACAAAGGCTAAAAAGCATTCATCTAGAAAGTTTCCTAGAAAAAGGTTAAAAAGGCAATAATCTGGAGAGTTTTGCAAGATTTTTCTTCCATTGACCAACGAAGAAACACATTGGTACTTTCACATGATGAGTGAGTACTTCAGGATCTCTGACACTTACGTGGGCAGCAGAGTAGCGCAGCGGAAGTGTGCTGGGCCCATAATCCAGAAGTCGTTGGATCAAAACCATCCTCTGCTATGAGCACTTATTTTTTTGTTAATTAAATTCTTCCAAAACTGGAATTGATATTTTGACTCTTTTATTTTTACTTAAAGTACAATAACTTTTAACATTTTAATTTGTTTTAATAGTATATTGACAGCATTGTTTTCTTTCAGAAATCCACTTAATTTTCTTTACCCTATTACTGAAATGGTAATTGACAAAAACAAGCTACATTGTCACCAGAAGAGCAATGCAAAATGTACAATTGATATTTCAAAATCATCTTTCCATCTTGAATTTCAATGATGCATTGGGGCAACGATTTTGTGAGAAACATCTTCACCCTTAAAGAAAGATTTTCTTAACTTCTTACCTGTGTGCTGATTAGATATCACCTGGTTTTCACATTAAACAGATTCCCACTTGAGAAAGCAGCAAGGATGCAGTGAGGTTTATGTTTCCTGGTGTCAACCTGTATTATTTCAGTGGACATTGTAATGAGGATGCATCTTGCTGCCTTTCCAATGAAGCAAGTTTTAATCAGTAATAGGTGAAAGACCATTCCTACAAAGGTGCTAATCAGAGACTTGGCTTTGTGGACACTTTTCAGAGAGCAAATGTGTTAGCATAAAAATAAAGCCATAAAATGGAGAGCTGATTAATCACTCAATTGGATTTCTCTGCCTGCATATTTTTTTTTCTCTGCAACCCCAATGCTAAATTGTGCTTCCTGTTTTTTATAAAATGACTTAATCAAATATGACTCTGATTGCATCAGAGAAGGCCAGGTACCCTACACCATAAAAGGTGGTTTGCAATTTTGACTTGTCTACTTAAAGATCAGCAAAATTTGATCACAAGGCCAATTACGTCCCTGGGTGGGATTGAACCACCAACCTTTCGGTTAACAGCCGAATGCGCTAACCGATTGCGCCACAGAGACAGCTTGCAAAAGCATGTACTGACAAAGGCTAAAAAGCATTCATCTAGAAAGTTTCCTAGAAAAAGGTTAAAAAGGCAATAATCTGGAGAGTTTTGCAAGATTTTTCTTCCATTGACGAACGAAGAAACACATTGGTACTTTCACATGATGAGTGAGTACTTCAGGATCTCTTACACTTACATGAGCAGCAGAGTGGCGCAGCGGAAGCGTGCTGGGCCCATAACCCAGAGGCCGGTGGATCGAAACCATCCTCTGCTATGTGCACTTATTTTTTTGTTAATTAAATTCTTCCAAAACTGGAATTGATATTTTGACTCTTTTATTTTTACTTAAAGTACAATAACTTTTAACATTTTAATTTGTTTTAATAGTATATTGACAGCATTGTTTTCTTTCAGAAATCCACTTAATTTTCTTTACCCTATTACTGAAATGGTAATTGACAAAAACAAGCTACATTGTCACCAGAAGAGCAATGCAAAATGTACAATTGATATTTCAAAATCATCTTTCCATCTTGAATTTCAATGATGCATTGGGGCAACGATTTTGTGAGAAACATCTTCACCCTTAAAGAAAGATTTTCTTAACTTCTTACCTGTGTGCTGATTAGATATCACCTGGTTTTCACATTAAACAGATTCCCACTTGAGAAAGCAGCAAGGATGCAGTGAGGTTTATGTTTCCTGGTGTCAACCTGTATTATTTCAGTGGACATTGTAATGAGGATGCATCTTGCTGCCTTTCCAATGAAGCAAGTTTTAATCAGTAATAGGTGAAAAACCATTCCTACAAAGGTGTTAATCAGAGACTTGGCTTTGTGGACACTTTTCAGAGAGCAAATGTGTTAGCATAAAAATAAAGCCATAAAATGGAGAGCTGATTAATCACTCAATTGGATTTCTCTGCCTGCATAATTTTTTTTCTCTGCAACCCCAATGCTAAATTGTGCTTCCTGTTTTTTATAAAATGACTTAATCAAATATGACTCTGATTGCATCAGAGAAGGCCAGGTACCCTACACCATAAAAGGTGGTTTGCAATTTTGACTTGTCTACTTAAAGATCAGCAAAATTTGATCACAAGGTCAATTACGTCCCTGGGTGGGATTGAACCACCAACCTTTCGGTTAACAGCCGAATGCGCTAACCGATTGCGCCACAGAGACAGCTTGCAAAAGCATGTACTGACAAAGGCTAAAAAGCATTCATCTAGAAAGTTTCCTAGAAAAAGGTTAAAAAGGCAATAATCTGGAGAGTTTTGCAAGATTTTTCTTCCATTGACCAACGAAGAAACACATTGGTACTTTCACATGATGAGTGAGTACTTCAGGATCTCTTACACTTACATGAGCAGCAGAGTGGCGCAGCGGAAGCGTGCTGGGCCCATAACCCATAGGCCGGTGGATCGAAACCATCCTCTGCTATGTGCACTTATTTTTTTGTTAATAAAATTCTTCCAAAACTGGAATTGATATTTTGACTCTTTTATTTTTACTTAAAGTACAATAACTTTTAACATTTTAATTTTTTTTAATAGTATATTGACAGTATTGTTTTCTTTCAGAAATCCACTTAATTTTCTTTACCCTATTACTGAAATGGTAATTGACAAAAACAAGCTACATTGTCACCAGAAGAGCAATGCAAAATGTACAATTGATATTTCAAAATCATCTTTCCATCTTGAATTTCAATGATGCATTGGGGCAACGATTTTGTGAGAAACATCTTCACCCTTAAAGAAAGATTTTCTTAACTTCTTACCTGTGTGCTGATTAGATATCACCTGGTTTTCACATTAAACAGATTCCCACTTGAGAAAGCAGCAAGGATGCAGTGAGGTTTATGTTTCCTGGTGTCAACCTGTATTATTTCAGTGGACATTGTAATGAGCATGCATCTTGCTGCCTTTCCAATGAAGCAAGTTTTAATCAGTAATAGGTGAAAAACCATTCCTACAAAGGTGTTAATCAGAGACTTGGCTTTGTGGACACTTTTCAGAGAGCAAATGTGTTAGCATAAAAATAAAGCCATAAAATGGAGAGCTGATTAATCACTCAATTGGATTTCTCTGCCTGCATATTTTTTTTTCTCTGCAACCCCATGCTAAATTGTGCTTCCTGTTTTTTATAAAATGACTTAATCAAATCTGACTCTGATTGCATCAGAGAAGGCCAGGTACCCTACACTATAAGAGGTGGTTTGAAATTTTGACTTGTCTACTTAAAGATCAGCAAAATTTGATCACAAGGTCAATTACGTCCCTGGGTGGTATTGAAACACCAGCCTTTCGGTTAACAGCCGAATGCGCTAACCGATTGCACCACAGAGACAACTTGCAAAAGCATGTACTAACAAAGGCTAAAAAGCATTCATCTAGAAAGTTTCCTAGAAAAAGGTTAAAAAGGCAATAATCTGGACAGTTTTGCAAGATTTTTCTTCCATTGACCAACGAAGAAACACATTGGTACTTTCACATGATGAGTGAGTACTTCAGGATCTCTGACACTTACGTGGGCAGCAGAGTAGCGCAGCGGAAGCGTGCTGGGCCCATAATCCAGAGGTCGTTGGATCGAAACCATCCTCTGCTATGAGCACTTATTTTTTTGTTAATTAAATTCTTCCAAAACTGGAATTGATATTTTGACTATTTTATTTTTACTTAAAGTACAATAACTTTTAACATTTTAATTTTTTTTAATAGTATATTGACAGTATTGTTTTCTTTCAGAAATCCACTTAATTTTCTTTACCCTATTACTGAAATGGTAATTGACAAAAACAAGCTACATTGTCACCAGAAGAGCAATGCAAAATGTACAATTGATATTTCAAAATCATCTTTCCAGCTTGAATTTCAATGATGCATTGGGGCAACGATTTTGTGAGAAACATCTTCACCCTTAAAGAAAGATTTTCTTAACTTCTTACCTGTGTGCTGATTAGATATCACCTGGTTTTCACATTAAACAGATTCACACTTGAGAAAGCAGCAAGGATGCAGTGAGGTTTATGTTTCCTGGTGTCAACCTGTATTATTTCAGTGCACATTGTAATGAGGATGCATCTTGCTGCCTTTCCAATGAAGCAAGTTTTAATCAGTAATAGGTGAAAAACCATTCCTACAAAGGTGTTAATCAGAGACTTGGCTTTGTGGACACTTTTCAGAGAGCAAATGTGTTAGCATAAAAATAAAGCCATAAAATGGAGAGCTGATTAATCACTCAATTGGATTTCTCTGCCTGCATAATTTTTTTTCTCTGCAACCCCAATGCTAAATTGTGCTTCCTGTTTTTTATAAAATGACTTAATCAAATATGACTCTGATTGCATCAGAGAAGGCCAGGTACCCTACACCATAAAAGGTGGTTTGCAATTTTGACTTGTCTACTTAAAGATCAGCAAAATTTGATCACAAGGCCAATTACGTCCCTGGGTGGGATTGAACCACCAACCTTTCGGTTAACAGCCGAATGCGCTAACCGATTGCGCCACAGAGACAGCTTGCAAAAGCATGTACTGACAAAGGCTAAAAAGCATTCATCTAGAAAGTTTCCTAGAAAAAGGTTAAAAAGGCAATAATCTGGAGAGTTTTGCAAGATTTTTCTTCCATTGACCAACGAAGAAACACATTGGTACTTTCACATGATGAGTGAGTACTTCAGGATCTCTTACACTTACATGAGCAGCAGAGTGGCGCAGCGGAAGCGTGCTGGGCCCATAACCCAGAGGCCGGTGGATCGAAACCATCCTCTGCTATGTGCACTTATTTTTTTGTTAATTAAATTCTTCCAAAACTGGAATTGATATTTTGACTCTTTTATTTTTACTTAAAGTACAATAACTTTTAACATTTTAATTTGTTTTAATAGTATATTGACAGCATTGTTTTCTTTCAGAAATCCACTTAATTTTCTTTACCCTATTACTGAAATGGTAATTGACAAAAACAAGCTACATTGTCACCAGAAGAGCAATGCAAAATGTACAATTGATATTTCAAAATCATCTTTCCATCTTGAATTTCAATGATGCATTGGGGCAACGATTTTGTGAGAAACATCTTCACCCTTAAAGAAAGATTTTCTTAACTTCTTACCTGTGTGCTGATTAGATATCACCTGGTTTTCACATTAAACAGATTCCCACTTGAGAAAGCAGCAAGGATGCAGTGAGGTTTATGTTTCCTGGTGTCAACCTGTATTATTTCAGTGGACATTGTAATGAGGATGCATCTTGCTGCCTTTCCAATGAAGCAAGTTTTAATCAGTAATAGGTGAAAAACCATTCCTACAAAGGTGTTAATCAGAGACTTGGCTTTGTGGACACTTTTCAGAGAGCAAATGTGTTAGCATAAAAATAAAGCCATAAAATGGAGAGCTGATTAATCACTCAATTGGATTTCTCTGCCTGCATAATTTTTTTTCTCTGCAACCCCAATGCTAAATTGTGCTTCCTGTTTTTTATAAAATGACTTAATCAAATATGACTCTGATTGCATCAGAGAAGGCCAGGTACCCTACACCATAAAAGGTGGTTTGCAATTTTGACTTGTCTACTTAAAGATCAGCAAAATTTGATCACAACGTCAATTACGTCCCTGGGTGGGATTGAACCACCAACCTTTCGGTTAACAGCCGAATGCGCTAACCGATTGCGCCACAGAGACAGCTTGCAAAAGCATGTACTGACAAAGGCTAAAAAGCATTCATCTAGAAAGTTTCCTAGAAAAAGGTTAAAAAGGCAATAATCTGGAGAGTTTTGCAAGATTTTTCTTCCATTGACCAACGAAGAAACACATTGGTACTTTCACATGATGAGTGAGTACTTCAGGATCTCTTACACTTACATGAGCAGCAGAGTGGCGCAGCGGAAGCGTGCTGGGCCCATAACCCAGAGGCCGGTGGATCGAAACCATCCTCTGCTATGTGCACTTATTTTTTTGTTAATTAAATTCTTCCAAAACTGGAATTGATATTTTGACTCTTTTATTTTTACTTAAAGTACAATAACTTTTAACATTTTAATTTTTTTTAATAGTATATTGACAGTATTGTTTTCTTTCAGAAATCCACTTAATTTTCTTTACCCTATTACTGAAATGGTAATTGACAAAAACAAGCTACATTGTCACCAGAAGAGCAATGCAAAATGTACAATTGATATTTCAAAATCATCTTTCCATCTTGAATTTCAATGATGCATTGGGGCAACGATTTTGTGAGAAACATCTTCACCCTTAAAGAAAGATTTTCTTAACTTCTTACCTGTGTGCTGATTAGATATCACCTGGTTTTCACATTAAACAGATTCCCACTTGAGAAAGCAGCAAGGATGCAGTGAGGTTTATGTTTCCTGGTGTCAACCTGTATTATTTCAGTGGACATTGTAATGAGCATGCATCTTGCTGCCTTTCCAATGAAGCAAGTTTTAATCAGTAATAGGTGAAAAACCATTCCTACAAAGGTGTTAATCAGAGACTTGGCTTTGTGGACACTTTTCAGAGAGCAAATGTGTTAGCATAAAAATAAAGCCATAAAATGGAGAGCTGATTAATCACTCAATTGGATTTCTCTGCCTGCATATTTTTTTTTCTCTGCAACCCCATGCTAAATTGTGCTTCCTGTTTTTTATAAAATGACTTAATCAAATCTGACTCTGATTGCATCAGAGAAGGCCAGGTACCCTACACTATAAGAGGTGGTTTGAAATTTTGACTTGTCTACTTAAAGATCAGCAAAATTTGATCACAAGGTCAATTACGTCCCTGGGTGGTATTGAAACACCAGCCTTTCGGTTAACAGCCGAATGCGCTAACCGATTGCACCACAGAGACAACTTGCAAAAGCATGTACTAACAAAGGCTAAAAAGCATTCATCTAGAAAGTTTCCTAGAAAAAGGTTAAAAAGGCAATAATCTGGACAGTTTTGCAAGATTTTTCTTCCATTGACCAACGAAGAAACACATTGGTACTTTCACATGATGAGTGAGTACTTCAGGATCTCTGACACTTACGTGGGCAGCAGAGTAGCGCAGCGGAAGCGTGCTGGGCCCATAATCCTGAGGTCGTTGGATCGAAACCATCCTCTGCTATGAGCACTTATTTTTTTGTTAATTAAATTCTTCCAAAACTGGAATTGATATTTTGACTATTTTATTTTTACTTAAAGTACAATAACTTTTAACATTTTAATTTTTTTTAATAGTATATTGACAGTATTGTTTTCTTTCAGAAATCCACTTAATTTTCTTTACCCTATTACTGAAATGGTAATTGACAAAAACAAGCTACATTGTCACCAGAAGAGCAATGCAAAATGTACAATTGATATTTCAAAATCATCTTTCCAGCTTGAATTTCAATGATGCATTGGGGCAACGATTTTGTGAGAAACATCTTCACCCTTAAAGAAAGATTTTCTTAACTTCTTACCTGTGTGCTGATTAGATATCACCTGGTTTTCACATTAAACAGATTCACACTTGAGAAAGCAGCAAGGATGCAGTGAGGTTTATGTTTCCTGGTGTCAAACTGTATTATTTCAGTGGACATTGTAATGAGGATGCATCTTGCTGCCTTTCCAATGAAGCAAGTTTTAATCAGTAATAGGTGAAAAACCATTCCTACAAAGGTGTTAATCAGAGACTTGCCTTTGTGGACACTTTTCAGAGAGCAAATGTGTTAGCATAAAAATAAAGCCATAAAATGGAGAGCTGATTAATCACTCAATTGGATTTCTCTGCCTGCATATTTTTTTTTCTCTGCAACCCCATGCTAAATTGTGCTTCCTGTTTTTTATAAAATGACTTAATCAAATCTGACTCTGATTGCATCAGAGAAGGCCAGGTACCCTACACTATAAGAGGTGGTTTGAAATTTTGACTTGTCTACTTAAAGATCAGCAAAATTTGATCACAAGGTCAATTACGTCCCTGGGTGGTATTGAAACACCAGCCTTTCGGTTAACAGCCGAATGCGCTAACCAATTGCACCACAGAGACAACTTGCAAAAGCATGTACTAACAAAGGCTAAAAAGCATTCATCTAGAAAGTTTCCTAGAAAAAGGTTAAAAAGGCAATAATCTGGAGAGTTTTGCAAGATTTTTCTTCCATTGACCAACGAAGAAACACATTGGTACTTTCACATGATGAGTGAGTACTTCAGGATCTCTGACACTTACGTGGGCAGCAGAGTAGCGCAGCGGAAGTGTGCTGGGCCCATAATCCAGAAGTCGTTGGATCAAAGCCATCCTCTGCTATGAGCACTTATTTTTTTGTTAATTAAATTCTTCCAAAACTGGAATTGATATTTTGACTCTTTTATTTTTACTTAAAGTACAATAACTTTTAACATTTTAATTTGTTTTAATAGTATATTGACAGCATTGTTTTCTTTCAGAAATCCACTTAATTTTCTTTACCCTATTACTGAAATGGTAATTGACAAAAACAAGCTACATTGTCACCAGAAGAGCAATGCAAAATGTACAATTGATATTTCAAAATCATCTTTCCAGCTTGAATTTCAATGATGCATTGGGGCAACGATTTTGTGAGAAACATCTTCACCCTTAAAGAAAGATTTTCTTAACTTCTTACCTGTGTGCTCATTAGATATCACCTGGTTTTCACATTAAACAGATTCCCACTTGAGAAAGCAGCAAGGATGCAGTGAGGTTTATGTTTCCTGGTGTCAACCTGTATTATTTCAGTGGACATTGTAATGAGGATGCATCTTGCTGCCTTTCCAATGAAGCAAGTTTTAATCAGTAATAGGTGAAAAACCATTCCTACAAAGGTGTTAATCAGAGACTTGGCTTTGTGGACACTTTTCAGAGAGCAAATGTGTTAGCATAAAAATAAAGCCATAAAATGGAGAGCTGATTAATCACTCAATTGGATTTCTCTGCCTGCATAATTTTTTTTCTCTGCAACCCCATGCTAAATTGTGCTTCCTGTTTTTTATAAAATGACTTAATCAAATCTGACTCTGATTGCATCAGAGAAGGCCAGGTACCCTACACTATAACAGGTGGTTTGAAATTTTGACTTGTCTACTTAAAGATCACAAAAATTTGATCACAAGGTCAATTACGTCCCTGGGTGGGATTGAACCACCAACCTTTCGGTTAACAGCCGAATGCACTAACCGATTGCGCCACAGAGACAGCTTGCAAAAGCATGTGCTGACAAAGGCTAAAAAGCATTCATCTAGAAAGTTTCCTAGAAAAAGGTTAAAAAGGCAATAATCTGGAGAGTTTTGCAAGATTTTTCTTCCATTGACCAACGAAGAAACACATTGGTACTTTCACATGATGAGTGAGTACTTCAGGATCTCTGACACTTATGTGAGCAGCAGAGTGGCGCAGCGGAAGCGTGCTGGGCCCATAACCCAGAGGTCGGTGGATCGAAACCATCCTCTGCTATGTGCACTTATTTTTTTGTTAATTAAATTCTTCCAAAACTGGAATTGATATTTTGACTCTTTTATTTTTACTTAAAGTACAATAACTTTTAACATTTTAATTTGTTTTAATAGTATATTGACAGCATTGTTTTCTTTCAGAAATCCACTTAATTTTCTTTACCCTATTACTGAAATGGTAATTGACAAAAACAAGCTACATTGTCACCAGAAGAGCAATGCAAAATGTACAATTGATATTTCAAAATCATCTTTCCATCTTGAATTTCAATGATGCATTGGGGCAACGATTTTGTGAGAAACATCTTCACCCTTAAAGAAAGATTTTCTTAACTTCTTACCTGTGTGCTGATTAGATATCACCTGGTTTTCACATTAAACAGATTCACACTTGAGAAAGCAGCAAGGATGCAGTGAGGTTTATGTTTCCTGGTGTCAAACTGTATTATTTCAGTGGACATTGTAATGAGGATGCATCTTGCTGCCTTTCCAATGAAGCAAGTTTTAATCAGTAATAGGTGAAAAACCATTCCTACAAAGGTGTTAATCAGAGACTTGCCTTTGTGGACACTTTTCAGAGAGCAAATGTGTTAGCATAAAAATAAAGCCATAAAATGGAGAGCTGATTAATCACTCAATTGGATTTCTCTGCCTGCATATTTTTTTTCTCTGCAACCCCATGCTAAATTGTGCTTCCTGTTTTTTATAAAATGACTTAATCAAATCTGACTCTGATTGCATCAGAGAAGGCCAGGTACCCTACACTATAAGAGGTGGTTTGAAATTTTGACTTGTCTACTTAAAGATCAGCAAAATTTGATCACAAGGTCAATTACGTCCCTGGGTGGTATTGAAACACCAGCCTTTCGGTTAACAGCCGAATGCGCTAACCAATTGCACCACAGAGACAACTTGCAAAAGCATGTACTAACAAAGGCTAAAAAGCATTCATCTAGAAAGTTTCCTAGAAAAAGGTTAAAAAGGCAATAATCTGGAGAGTTTTGCAAGATTTTTCTTCCATTGACCAACGAAGAAACACATTGGTACTTTCACATGATGAGTGAGTACTTCAGGATCTCTGACACTTACATGGGCAGCAGAGTAGCGCAGCGGAAGTGTGCTGGGCCCATAATCCAGAGGTCGTTGGATCAAAACCAATCTCTGCTATGAGCACTTATTTTTTTGTTAATTAAATTCTTCCAAAACTGGAATTGATATTTTGACTCTTTTATTTTTACTTAAAGTACAATAACTTTTAACATTTTAATTTGTTTTAATAGTATATTGACAGCATTGTTTTCTTTCAGAAATCCACTTAATTTTCTTTACCCTATTACTGAAATGGTAATTGACAAAAACAAGCTACATTGTCACCAGAAGAGCAATGCAAAATGTACAATTGATATTTCAAAATCATCTTTCCATCTTGAATTTCAATGATGCATTGGGGCAACGATTTTGTGAGAAACATCTTCACCCTTAAAGAAAGATTTTCTTAACTTCTTACCTGTGTGCTGATTAGATATCACCTGGTTTTCACATTAAACAGATTCCCACTTGAGAAAGCAGCAAGGATGCAGTGAGGTTTATGTTTCCTGGTGTCAACCTGTATTATTTCAGTGGACATTGTAATGAGGATGCATCTTGCTGCCTTTCCAATGAAGCAAGTTTTAATCAGTAATAGGTGAAAAACCATTCCTACAAAGGTGTTAATCAGAGACTTGGCTTTGTGGACACTTTTCAGAGAGCAAATGTGATAGCATAAAAATAAAGCCATAAAATGGAGAGCTGATTAATCACTCAATTGGATTTCTCTGCCTGCATAATTTTTTTTCTCTGCATCCCCATGCTAAATTGTGCTTCCTGTTTTTTATAAAATGACTTAATCAAATCTGACTCTGATTGCATCAGAGAAGGCCAGGTACCCTACACTATAATAGGTGGTTTGAAATTTTGACTTGTCTACTTAAAGATCACCAAAATTTGATCACAAGGTCAATTACGTCCCTGGGTGGGATTGAACCACCAACCTTTCGGTTAACAGCCGAATGCGCTAACCGATTGCGCTACAGAGACAGCTTGCAAAAGCATGTGCTGACAAAGGCTAAAAAGCATTCATCTAGAAAGTTTCCTAGAAAAAGGTTAAAAGGGCAATAATCTGGAGAGTTTTGCAAGATTTTTCTTCCATTGACCAACGAAGAAACACATTGGTACTTTCACATGATGAGTGAGTACTTCAGGATCTCTGACACTTATGTGAGCAGCAGAGTGGCGCAGCGGAAGCGTCCTGGGCCCATAACCCAGAGGTCGGTGGATCGAAACCATCCTCTGCTATGTGCACTTATTTTTTTGTTAATTAAATTCTTCCAAAACTGGAATTGATATTTTGACTCTTTTATTTTTACTTAAAGTACAATAACTTTTAACATTTTAATTTGTTTTAATAGTATATTGACAGCATTGTTTTCTTTCAGAAATCCACTTAATTTTCTTTACCCTATTACTGAAATGGTAATTGACAAAAACAAGCTACATTGTCACCAGAAGAGCAATGCAAAATGTACAATTGATATTTCAAAATCATCTTTCCATCTTGAATTTCAATGATGCATTGGGGCAACGATTTTTTGAGAAACATCTTCACCCTTAAAGAAAGATTTTCTTAACTTCTTACCTGTGTGCTGATTAGATATCACCTGGTTTTCCCATTAAACAGATTCCCACTTGAGAAAGCAGCAAGGATGCAGTGAGGTTTATGTTTCCTGGTGTCAACCTGTATTATTTCAGTGGACATTGTAATGAGGATGCATCTTGCTGCCTTTCCAATGAAGCAAGTTTTAATCAGTAATAGGTGAAAAACCATTCCTACAAAGGTGTTAATCAGAGACTTGCCTTTGTGGACACTTTTCAGAGAGCAAATGTGTTAGCATAAAAATAAAGCCATAAAATGGAGAGCTGATTAATCACTCAATTGGATTTCTCTGCCTGCATCATTTTTTTTCTCTGCAACCCCATGCTAAATTGTGCTTCCTGTTTTTTATAAAATGACTTAATCAAATCTGACTCTGATTGCATCAGAGAAGGCCAGGTACCCTACACTATAAGAGGTGGTTTGAAATTTTGACTTGTCTACTTAAAGATCAGCAAAATTTGATCACAAGGTCAATTACGTCCCTGGGTGGTATTGAAACACCAGCCTTTCGGTTAACAGCCGAATGCGCTAACCGATTGCACCACAGAGACAACTTGCAAAAGCATGTACTAACAAAGGCTAAAAAGCATTCATCTAGAAAGTTTCCTAGAAAAAGGTTAAAAAGGCAATAATCTGGACAGTTTTGCAAGATTTTTCTTCCATTGACCAACGAAGAAACACATTGGTACTTTCACATGATGAGTGAGTACTTCAGGATCTCTGACACTTACGTGGGCAGCAGAGTAGCGCAGCGGAAGTGTGCTGGGCCCATAATCCAGAGGTCGTTGGATCGAAACCATCCTCTGCTATGAGCACTTATTTTTTTGTTAATTAAATTCTTCCAAAACTGGAATTGATATTTTGACTCTTTTATTTTTACTTAAAGTACAATAACTTTTAACATTTTAATTTGTTTTAATAGTATATTGACAGCATTGTTTTCTTTCAGAAATCCACTTAATTTTCTTTACCCTATTACTGAAATGGTAATTGACAAAAACAAGCTACATTGTCACCAGAAGAGCAATGCAAAATGTACAATTGATATTTCAAAATCATCTTTCCAGCTTGAATTTCAATGATGCATTGGGGCAACGATTTTGTGAGAAACATCTTCACCCTTAAAGAAAGATTTTCTTAACTTCTTACCTGTGTGCTGATTAGATATCACCTGGTTTTCACATTAAACAGATTCCCACTTGAGAAAGCAGCAAGGATGCAGTGAGGTTTATGTTTCCTGGTGTCAACCTGTATTATTTCAGTGGACATTGTAATGAGGATGCATCTTGCTGCCTTTCCAATGAAGCAAGTTTTAATCAGTAATAGGTGAAAAACCATTCCTACAAAGGTGTTAATCAGATACTTGGCTTTGTGGACACTTTTCAGAGAGCAAATGTGTTAGCATAAAAATAAAGCCATAAAATGGAGAGCTGATTAATCACTCAATTGGATTTCTCTGCCTGCATAATTTTTTTTCTCTGCAACCCCATGCTAAATTGTGCTTCCTGTTTTTTATAAAATGACTTAATCAAATCTGACTCTGATTGCATCAGAGAAGGCCAGGTACCCTACACTATAACAGGTGGTTTGAAATTTTGACTTGTCTACTTAAAGATCACCAAAGTTTGATCACAAGGTCAATTACGTCCCTGGGTGGGATTGAACCACCAACCTTTCGGTTAACAGCCGAATGCGCTAACCGATTGCGCCACAGAGACAGCTTGCAAAAGCATGTGCTGACAAAGGCTAAAAAGCATTCATCTAGAAAGTTTCCTAGAAAAAGGTTACAAAGGCAATAATCTGGAGAGTTTTGCAAGATTTTTCTTCCATTGACCAACGAAGAAACACATTGGTACTTTCACATGATGAGTGAGTACTTCAGGATCTCTGACACTTACATGAGCAGCAGAGTGGCGCAGCGGAAGCGTGCTGGGCCCATAACCCAGAGGTCGGTGGATCGAAACCATCCTCTGCTATGTGCATTTATTTTTTTTTGTTAATAAAATTCTTCCAAAACTGGAATTGATATTTTGACTCTTTTATTTTTACTTAAAGTACAATAACTTTTAACATTTTAATTTGTTTTAATAGTATATTGACAGCATTGTTTTCTTTCAGAAATCCACTTAATTTTCTTTACCCTATTACTGAAATGGTAATTGACAAAAACAAGCTACATTGTCACCAGAAGAGCAATGCAAAATGTACAATTGATATTTCAAAATCATCTTTCCATCTTGAATTTCAATGATGCATTGGGGCAACGATTTTGTGAGAAACATCTTCACCCTTAAAGAAAGATTTTCTTAACTTCTTACCTGTGTGCTGATTAGATATCACCTGGTTTTCACATTAAACAGATTCCCACTTGAGAAAGCAGCAAGGATGCAGTGAGGTTTATGTTTCCTGGTGTCAACCTGTATTATTTCAGTGGACATTGTAATGAGGATGCATCTTGCTGCCTTTCCAATGATGCAAGTTTTAATCAGTAATAGGTGAAAAACCATTCCTACAAAGGTGTTAATCAGAGACTTGGCTTTGTGGACACTTTTCAGAGAGCAAATGTGTTAGCATAAAAATAAAGCCATAAAATGGAGAGCTGATTAATCACTCAATTGGATTTCTCTGCCTGCATCATTTTTTTTCTCTGCAACCCCATGCTAAATTGTGCTTCCTGTTTTTTATAAAATGACTTAATCAAATCTGACTCTGATTGCATCAGAGAAGGCCAGGTACCCTACACTATAAGAGGTGGTTTGAAATTTTGACTTGTCTACTTAAAGATCAGCAAAATTTGATCATAAGGTCAATTACGTCCCTGGGTGGGATTGAACCACCAACCTTTCGGTTAACAGCCGAATGCGCTAACCGATTGCGCCACAGAGACAGATTGCAAAAGCATGTGCTGACAAAGGCTAAAAAGCATTCATCTAGAAAGTTTCCTAGAAAAAGGTTAAAAAGGCAATAATCTGGAGAGTTTTGCAAGATTTTTCTTCCATTGACCAACGAAGAAACACATTGGTACTTTCACATGATGAGTGAGTACTTCAGGATCTCCGACACTTACATGAGCAGCAGAGTGGCGCAGTGGAAGCGTGCTGGGCCCATAACCGAGAGGTCGGTGGATCGAAACCATCCTCTGCTATGTGCACTTATTTTTTTGTTAATTAAATTCTTCCAAAACTGGAATTGATATTTTGACTCTTTTATTTTTACTTAAAGTACAATAACTTTTAACATTTTAATTTGTTTTAATAGTATATTGACAGCATTGTTTTCTTTCAGAAATCCACTTAATTTTCTTTACCCTATTACTGAAATGGTAATTGACAAAAACAAGCTACATTGTCACCAGAAGAGCAATGCAAAATGTACAATTGATATTTCAAAATCATCTTTCCATCTTGAATTTCAATGATGCATTGGGGCAACGATTTTTTGAGAAACATCTTCACCCTTAAAGAAAGATTTTCTTAACTTCTTACCTGTGTGCTGATTAGATATCACCTGGTTTTCCCATTAAACAGATTCCCACTTGAGAAAGCAGCAAGGATGCAGTGAGGTTTATGTTTCCTGGTGTCAACCTGTATTATTTCAGTGGACATTGTAATGAGGATGCATCTTGCTGCCTTTCCAATGAAGCAAGTTTTAATCAGTAATAGGTGAAAAACCATTCCTACAAAGGTGTTAATCAGAGACTTGCCTTTGTGGACACTTTTCAGAGAGCAAATGTGTTAGCATAAAAATAAAGCCATAAAATGGAGAGCTGATTAATCACTCAATTGGATTTCTCTGCCTGCATATATTTTTTTCTCTGCAACCCCATGCTAAATTGTGCTTCCTGTTTTTTATAAAATGACTTAATCAAATCTGACTCTGATTGCATCAGAGAAGGCCAGGTACCCTACACTATAAGAGGTGGTTTGAAATTTTGACTTGTCTACTTAAAGATCAGCAAAATTTGATCACAAGGTCAATTACGTCCCTGGGTGGTATTGAAACACCAGCCTTTCGGTTAACAGCCGAATGCGCTAACCGATTGCACCACAGAGACAACTTGCAAAAGCATGTACTAACAAAGGCTAAAAAGCATTCATCTAGAAAGTTTCCTAGAAAAAGGTTAAAAAGGCAATAATCTGGACAGTTTTGCAAGATTTTTCTTCCATTGACCAACGAAGAAACACATTGGTACTTTCACATGATGAGTGAGTACTTCAGGATCTCTGACACTTACGTGGGCAGCAGAGTAGCGCAGCGGAAGTGTGCTGGGCCCATAATCCAGAGGTCGTTGGATCGAAACCATCCTCTGCTATGAGCACTTATTTTTTTGTTAATTAAATTCTTCCAAAACTGGAATTGATATTTTGACTCTTTTATTTTTACTTAAAGTACAATAACTTTTAACATTTTAATTTGTTTTAATAGTATATTGACAGCATTGTTTTCTTTCAGAAATCCACTTAATTTTCTTTACCCTATTACTGAAATGGTAATTGACAAAAACAAGCTACATTGTCACCAGAAGAGCAATGCAAAATGTACAATTGATATTTCAAAATCATCTTTCCAGCTTGAATTTCAATGATGCATTGGGGCAACGATTTTGTGAGAAACATCTTCACCCTTAAAGAAAGATTTTCTTAACTTCTTACCTGTGTGCTGATTAGATATCACCTGGTTTTCACATTAAACAGATTCCCACTTGAGAAAGCAGCAAGGATGCAGTGAGGTTTATGTTTCCTGGTGTCAACCTGTATTATTTCAGTGGACATTGTAATGAGGATGCATCTTGCTGCCTTTCCAATGAAGCAAGTTTTAATCAGTAATAGGTGAAAAACCATTCCTACAAAGGTGTTAATCAGAGACTTGGCTTTGTGGACACTTTTCAAAGAGCAAATGTGTTAGCATAAAAATAAAGCCATAAAATGGAGAGCTGATTAATCACTCAATTGGATTTCTCTGCCTGCATAATTTTTTTTCTCTGCAACCCCATGCTAAATTGTGCTTCCTGTTTTTTATAAAATGACTTAATCAAATCTGACTCTGATTGCATCAGAGAAGGCCAGGTACCCTACACTATAAGAGGTGGTTTGAAATTTTGACTTGTCTACTTAAAGATCACCAAAATTTGATCACACGGTCAATAACATCCCTGGGTGGGATTGAACCACCAACCTTTAGGTTAACAGCTGAATGCACTTACCGATTGCGCCACAGAGACAGCTTGCAAAAGCATGTACTGACAAAGGCTAAAAAGCATTCCTCTAGAAAGTTTCCTAGAAAAAGGTTAAAAAGGCAATAATCTGGAGAGTTTTGCAAGATTTTTCTTCCATTGACCAACGAAGAAACACATTGGTACTTTCACATGATGAGTGAGTACTTCAGGATCTCTGACACTAACATGAGCAGCAGAGTGGCGCAGCGGAAGCGTGCTGGGCCCATAACCCAGAGGTCGATGGATTGAAACCATCCTCTGCTATGTGCACTTATTTTTTTGTTAATTAAATTCTTCCAAAACTGGGATTGATATTTTGACTCTTTTATTTTTACTTAAAGTACAATAACTTTTAACATTTTAATTTGTTTTAATAGTATATTGACAGCATTGTTTTCTTTCAGAAATCCACTTAATTTTCTTTACCCTATTACTGAAATGGTAATTGACAAAAACAAGCTACATTGTCACCAGAAGAGCAATGCAAAATGTACAATTGATATTTCAAAATCATCTTTCCAGCTTGAATTTCAATGATGCATTGGGGCAAAGATTTTGTGAGAAACATCTTCACCCTTAAAGAAAGATTTTCTTAACTTCTTACCTGTGTGCTGATTAGATATCACCTGGTTTTCACATTAAACAGATTCCCACTTGAGAAAGCAGCAAGGATGCAGTGAGGTTTATGTTTCCTGGTGTCAACCTGTATTATTTCAGTGGACATTGTAATGAGGATGCATCTTGCTGCCTTTCCAATGAAGCAAGTTTTAATCAGTAATAGGTGAAAAACCATTCCTACAAAGGTGTTAATCAGAGACTTGGCTTTGTGGACACTTTTCAAAGAGCAAATGTGTTAGCATAAAAATAAAGCCATAAAATGGAGAGCTGATTAATCACTCAATTGGATTTCTCTGCCTGCATAATTTTTTTTTCTCTGCAACCCCATGCTAAATTGTGCTTCCTGTTTCTTATAAAATGACTTAATCAAATCTGACTGCATCAGAGAAGGCCAGGTACCCTACACTATAAGAGGTGGTTTGAAATTTTGACTTATCTACTTAAAGATCACCACAATTTGATCACACGGTCAATAACATCCCTGGGTGGGATTGAACCACCAACCTTTAGGTTAACAGCCGAATGCGCTTACCGATTGCGCCACAGAGACAGCTTGCAAAAGCATGTACTGACAAAGGCTAAAAAGCATTCATCTAGAAAGTTTCCTAGAAAAAGGTTAAAAAGGCAATAATCTGGAGAGTTTTGCAAGATTTTTCTTCCATTGTCCAACGAAGAAACACATTGGTACTTTCACATGATGAGTGAGTACTTCAGGATCTCTGACACTAATGAGGATGCATCTTGCTGCCTTTCCAATGAAGCAAGTTTTAATCAGTAATAGGTGAAAAACCATTCCTACAAAGGTGTTAATCAGAGACTTGGCTTTGTGGACACTTTTCAGAGAGCAAATGTGTTAGCATAAAAATAAAGCCATAAAATGGAGAGCTGATTAATTACTCAATTGGATTTCTCTGCCTGCATAATTTTTTTTCTCTGCAACCCCATGCTAAATTGTGCTTCCTGTTTTTTATAAAATGACTTAATCAAATATGACTCTGATTGCATCAGAGAAGGCCAGGTACCCTACACTATAAGAGGTGGTTTGAAATTTTGACTTGTCTACTTAAAGATCACCAAAATTTAATCACAAGGTCAATTACGTCCCTTGGTGGGATTGAATCACCAACCTTTTGGTAAACAGCTGAATGCGCTAACCGATAGCGCCACAGAGACAGCTTGCAATAGCATGTACTGACAAAGGCTAAAAAGCATTCATCTAGAAAGTTTCCTAGAAAAAGGTTAAAAAGGCAATAATCTGGAGAGTTTTGCAAGATTTTTCTTCCATTGACCAACGAAGAAACACATTGGTACTTTCACATGATGAGTGAGTACTTCAGGATCTCTGACACTTACATGAGCAGCAGAGTGGCGCAGCGGAAGCGTGCTGGGCCCATAACCAAGAGGTCGGTGGATCGAAACCATCCTCTGCTATGTGCATTTATTTTTTTGTTAATAAAATTCTTCCAAAACTGGAATTGATATTTTGACTCTTTTATTTTTACTTAAAGTACAATAACTTTTAACATTTTAATTTGTTTTAATAGTATAATGACCGCATTGTTTTCTTTCAGAAATCCACTTAATTTTCTTTACCCTATTACTGAAATGGTAATTGACAAAAACAAGCTACATTGTCACCAGAAGAGCAATGCAAAATGTACAATTGATATTTCAAAATCATCTTTCCAGCTTGAATTTCAATGATGCATTGGGGCAACGATTTTGTGAGAAACATCTTCACCCTTAAAGAAAGATTTTCTTAACTTCTTACCTGTGTGCTGATTAGATATCACCTGGTTTTCACATTAAACAGATTCCCACTTGAGAAAGCAGCAAGGATGCAGTGAGGTTTATGTTTCCTGGTGTCAAACCGTATTATTTCAGTGGACATTGTAATGAGGATGCATCTTGCTGTCTTTCCAATGAAGCAAGTTTTAATCAGTAATAGGTGAAAAACCATTCCTACAAAGGTGTTAATCAGAGACTTGCCTTTGTGGACACTTTTCAGAGAGCAAATGTGTTAGCATAAAAATAAAGCCATAAAATGGAGAGCTGATTAATCACTCAATTGGATTTCTCTTCCTGCATATTTTTTTTCTCTGCAACCCTATGCTAAATTGTGCTTCCTGTTTTTTATAAAATGACTTAATCAAATCTGACTCTGATTGCATCAGAGAAGGCCAGGTACCCTACACTATAAGAGGTGGTTTGAAATTTTGACTTGTCTACTTAAAGATCACCACAATTTGATCACAAGGTCAATTACGTCCCTGGGTGGTATTGAACCACCAGCCTTTCGGTTAACAGCCGAATGCGCTAACCGATTGCACCACAGAGACAACTTGCAAAAGCATGTACTAACAAAGGCTAAAAAGCATTCATCTAGAAAGTTTCCTAGAAAAAGGTTAAAAAGGCAATAATCTGGAGAGTTTTGCAAGATTTTTCTTCCATTGACCAACGAAGAAACACATTGGTACTTTCACATGATGAGTGAGTACTTCAGGATCTCTGACACTTATGCGAGCAGCAGAGTGGCACAGCGGAAGCGTGCTGGGCCCATAACCCAGAGGTCGGTGGATCGAAACCATCCTCTGCTATGTCCACTTATTTTTTTGTTAATTAAATTCTTCCAAAACTGGAATTGATATTTTGACTCTTTTATTTTTACTTAAAGTACAATAACTTTTAACATTTTAATTTGTTTTAATAGTATATTGACAGCATTGTTTTCTTTCAGAAATCCACTTAATTTTCTTTACCCTATTACTGAAATGGTAATTGACAAAAACAAGCTACATTGTCACCAGAAGAGCAATGCAAAATGTACAATTGATATTTCAAAATCATCTTTCCATCTTGAATTTCAATGATGCATTGGGGCAACGATTTTGTGAGAAACATCTTCACCCTTAAAGAAAGATTATCTTAACTTCTTACCTGTGTGCTGATTAGATATCACCTGGTTTTCACATTAAACAGATTCCCACTTGAGAAAGCAGCAAGGATGCAGTGAGGTTTATGTTTCCTGGTGTCAACCTGTATTATTTCAGTGGACATTGTAATGAGGATGCATCTTGCTGCCTTTCCAATGAAGCAAGTTTTAATCAGTAATAGGTGAAAAACCATTCCTACAAAGGTGTTAATCAGAGACTTGGCTTTGTGGACACTTTTCAGAGAGCAAATGTGTTAGCATAAAAATAAAGCCATAAAATGGAGAGCTGATTAATCACTCAATTGGATTTCTCTGCCTGCATCATTTTTTTCTCTGCAACTCCATGCTAAATTGTGCTTCCTGTTTTTTATAAAATGACTTAATCAAATCTGACTCTGATTGCATCAGAGAAGGCCAGGTACCCTACACTATAAGAGGTGGTTTGAAATTTTGACTTGTCTACTTAAAGATCACCAAAATTTGATCACAAGGTCAATTACGTCCCTGGGTGGGATTGACCCACCAACCTTTCGGTTAACAGCCGAATGCGCTAACCGATTGCGCCACAGAGACAGATTGCAAAAGCATGTGCTGACAAAGGCTAAAAAGCATTCATCTAGAAAGTTTTCTAGAAAAAGGTTAAAAAGGCAATAATCTGGAGAGTTTTGCAAGATTTTTCTTCCATTGACCAACGAAGAAACACATTGGTACTTTCACATGATGAGTGAGTACTTCAGGATCTCTGACACTTACATGAGCAGCAGAGTGGTGCAGTGGAAGCGCGCTGGGCCCATAACCGAGAGGTCGGTGGATCGAAACCATCCTCTGCTATGTGCACTTATTTTTTTGTTAATTAAATTCTTCCAAAACTGGAATTGATATTTTGACTCTTTTATTTTTACTTAAAGTACAATAACTTTTAACATTTTAATTTGTTTTAATAGTATATTGACAGCATTGTTTTCTTTCAGAAATCCACTTAATTTTCTTTACCCTATTACTGAAATGGTAATTGACATAAACAAGCTACATTGTCACCAGAAGAGCAATGCAAAATGTACAATTGATATTTCAAAATCATCTTTCCATATTGAATTTCAATGATGCATTGGGGCAACGATTTTGTGAGAAACATCTTCACCCTTAAAGAAAGATTATCTTAACTTCTAACCTGTGTGCTGATTAGATATCACCTGGTTTTCACATTAAACAGATTCCCACTTGAGAAAGCAGCAAGGATGCAGTGAGGTTTATGTTTCCTGGTGTCAACCTGTATTATTTCAGTGGACATTGTAATGAGGATGCATCTTGCTGCCTTTCCAATGAAGCAAGTTTTAATCAGTAATAGGTGAAAAACCATTCCTACAAAGGTGTTAATCAGAGACTTGGCTTTGTGGACACTTTTCAGAGAGCAAATGTGTTAGCATAAAAATAAAGCCATAAAATGGAGAGCTGATTAATCACTCAATTGGATTTCTCTGCCTGCATCATTTTTTTTCTCTGCAACCCCATGCTAAATTGTGCTTCCTGTTTTTTATAAAATGACTTAATCAAATCTGACTCTGATTGCATCAGAGAAGGCCAGGTACCCTACACTATAAGAGGTGGTTTGAAATTTTGACTTGTCTACTTAAAGATCACCAAAATTTGATCACAAGGTCAATTACGTCCCTGGGTGGGATTGAACCACCAACCTTTCGGTTAACAGCCGAATGCGCTAACCAATTGCGCCACAGAGACAGATTGCAAAAGCATGTGCTGACAAAGGCTAAAAAGCATTCATCTAGAAAGTTTCCTAGAAAAAGGTTAAAAAGGCAATAATCTGGAGAGTTTTGCAAGATTTTTCTTCCATTGACCAACGAAGAAACACATTGGTACTTTCACATGATGAGTGAGTACTTCAGGATCTCTGACACTTACATGAGCAGCAGAGTGGTGCAGTGGAAGCGTGCTGGGCCCATAACCGAGAGGTCGGTGGATCGAAACCATCCTCTGCTATGTGCACTTATTTTTTTGTTAATTAAATTCTTCCAAAACTGGAATTGATATTTTGACTCTTTTATTTTTACTTAAAGTACAATAACTTTTAACATTTTAATTTGTTTTAATAGTATATTGACAGCATTGTTTTCTTTCAGAAATCCACTTAATTTTCTTTACCCTATTACTGAAATGGTAATTGACAAAAACAAGCTACATTGTCACCAGAAGAGCAATGCAAAATGTACAATTGATATTTCAAAATCATCTTTCCAGCTTGAATTTCAATGATGCATTGGGGCAACGATTTTGTGAGAAACATCTTCACCCTTAAAGAAAGATTTTCTTAACTTCTTACCTGTGTGCTGATTAGATATCACCTGGTTTTCACATTAAACAGATTCCCACTTGAGAAAGCAGCAAGGATGCAGTGAGGTTTATGTTTCCTGGTGTCAACCTGTATTATTTCAGTGGACATTGTAATGAGGATGCATCTTGCTGCCTTTCCAATGAAGCAAGTTTTAATCAGTAATAGGTGAAAAACCATTCCTACAAAGGTGTTAATCAGAGACTTGGCTTTGTGGACACTTTTCAAAGAGCAAATGTGTTAGCATAAAAATAAAGCCATAAAATGGAGAGCTGATTAATCACTCAATTGGATTTCTCTGCCTGCATAATTTTTTTTCTCTGCAACCCCATGCTAAATTGTGCTTCCTGTTTTTTATAAAATGACTTAATCAAATCTGACTCTGATTGCATCAGAGAAGGCCAGGTACCCTACACTATAAGAGGTGGTTTGAAATTTTGACTTGTCTACTTAAAGATCACCAAAATTTGATCACACGGTCAATAACATCCCTGGGTGGGATTGAACCACCAACTTTTAGGTTAACAGCTGAATGCACTTACCGATTGCGCCACAGAGACAGCTTGCAAAAGCATGTACTGACAAAGGCTAAAAAGCATTCATCTAGAGAGTTTCCTAGAAAAAGGTTAAAAAGGCAATAATCTGGAGAGTTTTGCAAGATTTTTCTTCCATTGACCAACGAAGAAACACATTGGTACTTTCACATGATGAGTGAGTACTTCAGGATCTCTGACACTAACATGAGCAGCAGAGTGGCGCAGCGGAAGCGTGCTGGGCACATAACCCAGAGGTCGATGGATTGAAACCATCCTCTGCTATGTGCACTTATTTTTTTGTTAATTAAATTCTTCCAAAACTGGGATTGATATTTTGACTCTTTTATTTTTACTTAAAGTACAATAACTTTTAACATTTTAATTTGTTTTAATAGTATATTGACAGCATTGTTTTCTTTCAGAAATCCACTTAATTTTCTTTACCCTATTACTGAAATGGTAATTGACAAAAACAAGCTACATTGTCACCAGAAGAGCAATGCAAAATGTACAATTGATATTTCAAAATCATCTTTCCAGCTTGAATTTCAATGATGCATTGGGGCAAAGATTTTGTGAGAAACATCTTCACCCTTAAAGAAAGATTTTCTTAACTTCTTACCTGTGTGCTGATTAGATATCACCTGGTTTTCACATTAAACAGATTCCCACTTGAGAAAGCAGCAAAGATGCAGGGAGGTTTATGTTTCCTGGTGTCAACCTGTATTATTTCAGTGGATATTGTAATGAGGATGCATCTTGCTGCCTTTCCAATGAAGCAAGTTTTAATCAGTAATAGGTGAAAAACCATTCCTACAAAGGTGTTAATCAGAGACTTGGCTTTGTGGACACTTTTCAGAGAGCAAATGTATTAACATAAAAATAAAGCCATAAAATGGAGAGCTGATTAATCACTCAATTGGATTTCTCTGCCTGCATAATTTTTTTTCTCTGCAACCCCATGCTAAATTGTGCTTCCTGTTTTTTATAAAATGACTTAATCAAATCTGACTCTGATTGCATCAGAGAAGGCCAGGTACCCTACACTATAAGAGGTGGTTTGAAATTTTGACTTGTCTACTTAAAGATCACCAAAATTTGATCACAAGGTTAATTACGTCCCTGGGTGGGATTGAACCACCAACCTTTCGGTTAACAGCCGAACGTGCTAACCAATTGCACCACAGAGACAGCTTGCAAAAGCATGTACTGACAAAGGCTAAAAAGCATTCATCTAGAAAGTTTCCTAGAAAAAGGTTAAAAAGGCAATAATCTGGAGAGTTTTGCTAGATTTTTCTTCCATTGACCAACGAAGAAACACATTGGTACTTTCACATGATGAGTGAGTACTTCAGGATCTCTGACACTAACATGAGCAGCAGAGTGGCGCAGCGGAAGCGTGCTGGGCCCATAACCTAAAGGTCGATGGATCGAAACCATCCTCTGCTATGTGCATTTGTTTTTTTGTTAATTAAATTCTTCCAAAACTGGGATTGATATTTTGACTCTTTTATTTTTACTTAAAGTACAATAACTTTTAACATTTTAATTTGTTTTAATAGTATATTGACAGCATTGTTTTCTTTCAGAAATCCACTTAATTTTCTTTACCCTATTACTGAAATGGTAATTGACAAAAACAAGCTACATTGTCACCAGAAGAGCAATGCAAAATGTACAATTGATATTTCAAAATCATCTTTCCAGCTTGAATTTCAATGATGCATTGGGGCAACGATTTTGTGAGAAACATCTTCACCCTTAAAGAAAGATTTTCTTAACTTCTTACCTGTGTGCTGATTAGATATCACCTGGTTTTCACATTAAACAGATTCCCACTTGAGAAAGCAGCAAGGATGCAGTGAGGTTTATGTTTCCTGGTGTCAACCTGTATTATTTCAGTGGACATTGAAATGAGGATGCATCTTGCTGCCTTTCCAATGAAGCAAGTTTTAATCAGTAATAGGTGAAAAACCATTCCTACAAAGGTATTAATCAGAGACTTGGCTTTGTGGACACTTTTCAGAGAGCAAATGTGTTAGCATAAAAATAAAGCCATAAAATGGAGAGCTGATTAATCACTCAATTGGATTTCTCTGCCTGCATAATTTTTTTTCTCTGCAACCCCATGCTAAATTGTGCTTCCTGTTTTTTATAAAATGACTTAATCAAATCTGACCCTGATTGCATTAGAGAAGGCCAGATACCCTACACTATAAGAGCTGGTTTGAAATTTTGACTTGTCTACTTAAAGATCACCAAAATTTGATCACACGGTCAATTACGTCCCTGGGTGGGTTTGAATCACCAACCTTTCGGTTAACAGCCAAACACGCTAACCGATTGCGCCACAGAGACAGCTTGCAAAAGCATGTACTAACAAAGGCTAAAAAGCATTCATCTAGAAAGTTTCCTAGAAAAAGGTTAAAAAGGCAATAATCTGGAGAGTTTTGCAAGATTTTTCTTCCATTGACCAATAAAGAAACACATTGGTACTTTCAAATGATGAGTGAGTACTTCAGGATCTCTGACACTTACATGAGCAGCAGAGTGGCGCAGCGGAAGTGTGCTGGGCCCATAACCCAGAGGTTGATGGATCGAAACCATCCTCTGCTATGTGCACTTACTTTTTTGTTAATTAAATTCTTCCAAAACTGGGATTGATATTTTGACTCTTTTATTTTTACTTAAAGTACAATAACTTTTAACATTTTAATTTGTTTTAATAGTATATTGACAGCATTGTTTTCTTTCAGAAATCCACTTAATTTTCTTTACCCTATTACTGAAATGGTAATTGACAAAAACAAGCTACATTGTCACCAGAAGAGCAATGCAAAATGTACAATTGATATTTCAAAATCATCTTTCCATCTTGAATTTCAATGATGCATTGGGGCAACGATTTTGTGAGAAACATCTTCACCCTTAAAGAAAGATTTTCTTAACTTCTTACCTGTGTGCTGATTAGATATCACCTGGTTTTCACATTAAACAGATTCACACTTGAGAAAGCAGCAAGGATGCAGTGAGGTTTATGTTTCCTGGTGTCAACCTGTATTATTTCAGTGGATATTGTAATGAGGATGCATCTTGCTGCCTTTCCAATGAAGCAAGTTTTAATCAGTAATAGGTGAAAAACCATTCCTACAAAGGTGTTAATCAGAGACTTGGCTTTGTGGACACTTTTCAGAGAGCAAATGTGTTAGCATAAAAATAAAGCCATAAAATGGAGAGCTGATTAATCACTCAATTGGATTTCTCTGCCTGCATAATTTTTTTTCTCTGCAACCCCATGCTCAATTGTGCTTCCTGGTTTTTATAAAATGACTTAATCAAATCTGACTCTGATTGCATCAGAGAAGGCCAGGTACCCTACACTATAAGAGGTGGTTTGAAATTTTGACTTGTCTACTTAAAGATCACCAAAATTTGATCACAAGGTCAATTACATCCCTGGGCGGGTTTGAACCACCAAACTTTCGGTTAACAGCCAAACACGCTAACCGATTGCGCCACAGAGACAGCTTGCAAAAGCATGTACTGACAAAGGCTAAAAAGCATTCATCTAGAAAGTTTCCTAGAACAAGGTTAAAAAGGCAATAATCTGGAGTTTTGCAAGATTTTTCTTCCATTGACCAACGAAGAAACACATTGGTACTTCCACATGATGAGTGAGTACTTCAGGATCTCTTACGCTTACATGAGCAGCAGAGTGGCGTTACGGAAGTGTGCTGGGCCCAAACCCAGAGGTCGATGGATCGAAACCATCCTCTGCTATGTGCACTTACTTTTTTGTTAATTAAATTCTTCCAAAACTGGGATTGATATTTTGACTCTTTTATTTTTACTTAAACTACAATAATTTTTAACATTTTAATTTGTTTTAATAGTATATTGACAGCATTGTTTTCTTTCAGAAATCCACTTAATTTTCTTTACCCTATTACTGAAATGGTAATTGACAAAAACAAGCTACATTGTCACCAGAAGAGCAATGCAAAATGTACAATTGATATTTCAAAATCATCTTTCCAGCTTGAATTTCAATGATGCATTGGGGCAACGATTTTGTGAGAAACATCTTCACCCTTAAAGAAAGATTTTCTTAACTTCTTACCTGTGTGCTGATTAGATATCACCTGGTTTTCACATTAAACAGATTCCCACTTGAGAAAGCAGCAAGGATGCAGTGAGGTTTATGTTTCCTGGTGTCAACCTGTATTATTTCAGTGGACATTGTAATGAGGATGCATCTTGCTGCCTTTCCAATGAAGCAAGTTTTAATCAGTAATAGGTGAAAAACCATTCCTACAAAGGTGTTAATCAGAGACTTGGCTTTGTGGACACTTTTCAGAGAGCAAATGTGTTAGCATAAAAATAAAGCCATAAAATGGAGAGCTGATTAATCACTCAATTGGATTTCTCTACCTGCGTAATTTTTTTTCTCTGCAACCCCATGCTAAATTGTGCTTCCTGTTTTTTACAAAATGACTTAATCAAATCTGACTGCATCAGAGAAGGCCAGGTACCCTACACTATAAGAGGTGGATTGAAATTTTGACTTGTCTACTTAAAGATCACCAAAATTTGATCACAAGGTCAATTACGTTCCCAGGTGGGATTGAACCACCATCCTTTCGGTTAACAGCCGAATGCGCTAACCGATTGCGCCACAGAGAAAGCTTGCAAAAGCATGTACTGACAAAGGCTAAAAAGCATTCATCTAGAAAGTTTCCTAGAAAAAGGTTAAAAAGGCAATAATCTGGAGAGTTTTGCAAGATTTTTCTTCCATTGACCAACGAAGAAACACATTGGTACTTTCACATGATGAGTGAGTACTTCAGGATCTCTGACACTTACATAAGCAGCAGAGTGGCGCAGCGGAAGCGTGCTGGGCCCATAACCCAGAGGTCGGTGGATCGAAACCATCCTCTGCTATGTGCACTTATTTTTTTGTTAATTAAATTCTTCCAAAACTGGAATTGATATTTTGACTCTTTTATTTTTACTTAAAGTACAATAACTTTTAACATTTTAATTTGTTTTAATAGTATATTGACAGCATTGTTTTCTTTCAGAAATCCACTTAATTTTCTTTACCCTATTACTGAAATGGTAATTGACAAAAACAAGCTACATTGTCACCAGAAGAGCAATGCAAAATGTACAATTGATATTTCAAAATCATCTTTCCATCTTGAATTTCAATGATGTATTGGGGCAACGATTTTGTGAGAAACATCTTCACCCTTAAAGAAAGATTTTCTTAACTTCTTACCTGTGTGCTGATTAGATATCACCTGGTTTTCACATTAAACAGATTCCCACTTGAGAAAGCAGCAAGGATGCAGTGAGGTTTATGTTTCCTGGTGTCAACCTGTATTATTTCAGTGGACATTGTAATGAGGATGCATCTTGCTGCCTTTCCAATGAAGCAAGTTTTAATCAGTAATAGGTGAAAAACCATTCCTACAAAGGTGTTAATCAGAGACTTGGCTTTGTGGACACTTTTCAGAGAGCAAATGTGTTAGCATAAAAATAAAGCCATAAAATGGAGAGCTGATTAATCACTCAATTGGATTTCTCTGCCTGCATCATTTTTTTTCTCTGCAACCCCATGCTAAATTGTGCTTCCTGTTTTTATAAAATGACTTAATCAAATCTGACTCTGATTGCATCAGAGAAGGCCAGGTACCCTACACTATAAGAGGTGGTTTGAAATTTTGACTTGTCTACTTAAAGATCACCAAAATTTAATCACAAGGTCAATTACGTCCCCGGGAGGGATTGAACCACCAACCTTTCGGTTAACAGCCGAATGCGCTAACCGATTGCGCCACAGAGAAAGCTTGCAAAAGCATGTACTGACAAAGGCTAAAAAGCATTCATCTAGAAAGTTTCCTAGAAAAAGGTTAAAAAGGCAATAATCTGGAGAGTTTTGCAAGATATTTCTTCCATTGACCAACGAAGAAACACATTGGTACTTTCACATGATGAGTGAGTACTTCAGGATCTCTGACACTTACATGAGCAGCAGAGTGGCGCAGCGGAAGCGTGCTGGGCCCATAACCCAGAGGTCGGTGGATCGAAACCATCCTCTGCTATGTGCACTTATTTTTTTGTTAATTAAATTCTTCCAAAACTGGAATTGATATTTTGACTCTTTTATTTTTACTTAAAGTACAATAACTTTTAACATTTTAATTTGTTTTAATAGTATATTGACAGCATTGTTTTCTTTCAGAAATCCACTTAATTTTCTTTACCCTATTACTGAAATGGTAATTGACAAAAACAAGCTACATTGTCACCAGAAGAGCAATGCAAAATGTACAATTGATATTTCAAAATCATCTTTCCATCTTGAATTTCAATGATGCATTGGGGCAACGATTTTGTGAGAAACATCTTCACCCTTAAAGAAAGATTTTCTTAACTTCTTACCTGTGTGCTGATTAGATATCACCTGGTTTTCACATTAAACAGATTCCCACTTGAGAAAGCAGCAAGGATGCAGTGAGGTTTATGTTTCCTGGTGTCAACCTGTATTATTTCAGTGGACATTGTAATAAGGATGCATCTTGCTGCCTTTCCAATGAAGCAAGTTTTAATCAGTAATAGGTGAAAAACCATTCCTACAAAGGTGTTAATCAGAGACTTGGCTTTGTGGACACTTTTCAGAGAGCAAATGTGTTAGCATAAAAATAAAGCCATAAAATGGAGAGCTGATTAATCACTTAATTGGATTTCTCTGCCTGCATAATTTTTTTTCTCTGCAACCCCATGCTTAATTGTGCTTCCTGCTTTTTATAAAATGACTTAATCAAATCTGACTGCATCAGAGAAGGCCAGGTACCCTACACTATAAGAGGTGGTTTGAAATTTTAACTTGTCTACTTAAAGATCACCAAAATTTGATCACAAGGTCAATTACGTCCCCGGGTGGGATTGAACCACCAACCTTTCGGTTAACAGCCGAATGCGCTAACCGATTGCGCCACAGAGACAGCTTGCAAAAGCATGTACTGACAAAGGCTAAAAAGCATTCATCTAGAAAGTTTCCTAGAAAAAGGTTAAAAAGGCAATAATCTGGAGAGTTTTGCAAGATTTTTCTTCCATTGACCAAAGAAGAAACACATTGGTACTTTCACATGAGTGAGTACTTCAGGATCTCTGACACTTACATGAGCAGCAGAGTGGTGCAGCAGAAGCGTGCTGGGCCCATAACCCAGAGGTCGGTGGATTGAAACCATCCTCTGCTATGTGCACTTATTTTTTTGTTAATTAAATTCTTCCAAAACTGGAATTGATATTTTGACTCTTTTATTTTTACTTAAAGTACAATAACTTTTAACATTTTAATTTGTTTTAATAGTATATTGACAGCATTGTTTTCTTTCAGAAATCCACTTAATTTTCTTTACCCTATTACTGAAATGGTAATTGACAAAAACAAGCTACATTGTCACCAGAAGAGCAATGCAAAATGTACAATTGATATTTCAAAATCATCTTTCCATCTTGAATTTCAATGATGCATTGGGGCAACGATTTTGTGAGAAACATCTTCACCCTTAAAGAAAGATTTTCTTAACTTCTTACCTGTGTGCTGATTAGATATCACCTGGTTTTCACATTAAACAGATTCCCACTTGAGAAAGCAGCAAGGATGCAGTGAGGTTTATGTTTCCTGGTGTCAACCTGTATTATTTCAGTGGACATTGTAATGAGGATGCATCTTGCTGCCTTTCCAATGAAGCAAGTTTTAATCAGTAATAGGTGAAAAACCATTCCTACAAAGGTGTTAATCAGAGACTTGGCTTTGTGGACACTTTTCAGAGAGCAAATGTGTTAGCATAAAAATAAAGCCATAAAATGGAGAGCTGATTAATCACTCAATTGGATTTCTCTGCCTGCATAATTTTTTTTCTCTGCAACCCCATGCTAAATTGTGCTTCCTGTTTTTTATAAAATGACTTAATCAAATCTGACTCTGATTGCATCAGAAAAGGCTAGTGATGAGCGGATTCTGTTTTACTCGGTTTAACTCGGTTTTACTTGGTTCTCAAAACGGCATCTTATTGGCTCAGGGATGTCACGTGTTTTGGATAGCCAATAAGATGCCGTTTTGAGAACCGAGTAAAACCGAACCTCGCTCATCACTAGAAAAGGCCAGATACCCTACACTATAAGAGGTGGTTTGAAATTTTGACTTGTCTACTTAAAGATCACCAAAATTTGATCACACGGTCAATAACATCCCTGGTTGGGATTGAACCACCAACCTTTAGGTTAACAGCTGAATGCACTTACCGATTGCGCCACAGAGACAGCTTGCAAAAGCATGTACTGACAAAGGCTAAAAAGCATTCATCTAGAAAGTTTCCTAGAAAAAGGTTAAAAAGGCAATAATCTGGAGAGTTTTGCAAGATTTTTCTTCCATTGACCAACGAAGAAACACATTGGTACTTTCACATGATGAGTGAGATACTTCAGGATCTCTTACGCTTACATGAGCAGCAGAGTGGCGCAGCGGAAGCGTGCTGGGCCCTTAACCCAGCGGTCGATGGATCGAAACCATCCTCTGTTATGTGCACTTATTTTTTTGTTAATTAAATTCTTCCAAAACTGGGATTGATATTTTGACTCTTTTATTTTAACTTAAAGTACAATAACTTTTAACATTTTCATGTGTTTTAATAGTATATTGACAGCATTGTTTTCTTTCAGAAATCCACTTAATTTTCTTTACCCTATTACTGAAATGGTAATTGACAAAAACAAGCTCAATTGTCACCAGAAGAGCAATGCAAAATGTACAATTGATATTTCAAAATCATCTTTCCAGCTTGAATTTCAATGATGCATTGGGGCAACGATTTTGTGAGAAACATCTTCACCCTTAAAGAAAGATTTTCTTAACTTCTTACCTGTGTGCTGATTAGATATCACCTGGTTTTCACATTAAACAGATTCCCACTTGAGAAAGCAGCAAGGATGCAGTGAGGTTTATGTTTCCTGGTGTCAACCTGTATTATTTCAGTGGACATTGTAATGAGGATGCATCTTGCTGCCTTTCCAATGAAGCAAGTTTTAATCAGTAATAGGTGAAAAACCATTCCTACAAAGGTGTTAATCAGAGACTTGGCTTTGTGGACACTTTTCAGAGAGCAAATGTGTTAGCATAAAAATAAAGCCATAAAATGGAGAGCTGATTAATCACTCAATTGGATTTCTCTGCCTGCATAATTTTTTTTCTCTGCAACCCCATGCTAAATTGTGCTTCCTGTTTTTTATAAAATGACTTAATCAAATCTGACTGCATCAGAGAAGGCCAGGTACCCTACACTATAAGAGGTGGTTTGAAATTTTGACTTGTCTACTTAAAGATCACCAAAATTTGATCACAAGGTCAATTACGTCCCTGGGTGCGATTGAACCACCAACCTTTCGGTTAACAGCCGAATGCGCTAACCGATTGCGCCACAGAGACAGCTTGCAAAAGCATGTACTGACAAAGGCTAAAAAGCATTCATCTAGAAAGTTTCCTCGAAAAAGGTTAAAAAGGCAATAATCTGGAGAGTTTTGCAAGATTTTTCTTCCATTGACCAAAGACGAAACACATTGGTACTTTCACATAATGAGTGAGTACTTCAGGATCTCTGACACTTACATGAGCAGCAGAGTGGGGCAGCAGACGCGTGCTGGGCCCATAACCCAGAGGTCGGTGGATTGAAACCATCCTCTGCTATGTGCACTTATTTTTTTGTTAATTAAATTCTTCCAAAACTGGAATTGATATTTTGACTCTTTTATTTTTACTTAAAGTACAATAACTTTTAACATTTTAATTTGTTTTAATAGTATATTGACAGCATTGTTTTCTTTCAGAAATCCACTTAATTTTCTTTACCCTATTACTGAAATGGTAATTGACAAAAACAAGCTACATTGTCACCAGAAGAGCAATGCAAAATGTACAATTGATATTTCAAAATCATCTTTCCATCTTGAATTTCAATGATGCATTGGGGCAACGATTTTGTGAGAAACATCTTCACCCTTAAAGAAAGATTTTCTTAACTTCTTACCTGTGTGCTGATTAGATATCACCTGGTTTTCACATTAAACAGATTCCCACTTGAGAAAGCAGCAAGGATGCAGTGAGGTTTATGTTTCCTGGTGTCAACCTGTATTATTTCAGTGGACATTGTAATGAGGATGCATCTTGCTGCCTTTCCAATGAAGCAAGTTTTAATCAGTAATAGGTGAAAAACCATTCCTACAAAGGTGTTAATCAGAGACTTGGCTTTGTGGACACTTTTCAGAGAGCAAATGTGTTAGCATAAGAATAAAGCCATAAAATGGAGAGCTGATTAATCACTCAATTGGATTTCTCTGCCTGCATAATTTTTTTTCTCTGCAACCCCATGCTAAATTGTGCTTCCTGTTTTTTATAAAATGACTTAATCAAATATGACTGCATCAGAGAAGGCCAGGTACCCTACACTATAAGAGGTGGTTTGAAATTTTGACTTGTCTACTTAAAGATCACAAAAATTTGATCACAAGGTCAATTACGTCCCTGGGTGCGATTGAACCACCAACCTTTCGGTTAACAGCCGAATGCGCTAACCGATTGCGCCACAGAGACAGCTTGCAAAAGCATGTACTGACAAAGGCTAAAAAGCATTCATCTAGAAAGTTTCCTAGAAAAAGGTTAAAAAGGCAATAATCTGGAGAGTTTTGCAAGATTTTTCTTCCATTGACCAAAGAAGAAACACATTGGTACTTTCACATAATGAGTGAGTACTTCAGGATCTCTGACACTTACATGAGCAGCAGAGTGGGGCAGCAGAAGCGTGCTGGGCCCATAACCCAGAGGTCGGTGGATTGAAACCATCCTCTGCTATGTGCACTTATTTTTTTGTTAATTAAATTCTTCCAAAACTGGAATTGATATTTTGACTCTTTTATTTTTACTTAAAGTACAATAACTTTTAACATTTTAATTTGTTTTAATAGTATATTGACAGCATTGTTTTCTTTCAGAAATCCACTTAATTTTCTTTACCCTATTACTGAAATGGTAATTGACAAAAACAAGCTACATTGTCACCAGAAGAGCAATGCAAAATGTACAATTGATATTTCAAAATCATCTTTCCATCTTGAATTTCAATGATGCATTGGGGCAACGATTTTGTGAGAAACATCTTCACCCTTAAAGAAAGATTTTCTTAACTTCTTACCTGTGTGCTGATTAGATATCACCTGGTTTTCACATTAAACAGATTCCCACTTGAGAAAGCAGCAAGGATGCAGTGAGGTTTATGTTTCCTGGTGTCAACCTGTATTATTTCAGTGGACATTGTAATGAGGATGCATCTTGCTGCCTTTCCAATGAAGCAAGTTTTAATCAGTAATAGGTGAAAAACCATTCCTACAAAGGTGTTAATCAGAGACTTGGCTTTGTGGACACTTTTCAGAGAGCAAATGTGTTAGCATAAAAATAAAGCCATAAAATGGAGAGCTGATTAATCACTCAATTGGATTTCTCTGCCTGCATAATTTTTTTTCTCTGCAACCCCATGCTAAATTGTGCTTCCTGTTTTTTATAAAATGACTTAATCAAATATGACTGCATCAGAGAAGGCCAGGTACCCTACACTATAAGAGGTGGTTTGAAATTTTGACTTGTCTACTTAAAGATCACCAAAATTTGATCACAAGGTCAATTACGTCCCTGGGTGCGATTGAACCACCAACCTTTCGATTAACAGCCGAATGCGCTAACCGATTGCGCCACAGAGACAGCTTGCAAAAGCATGTACTGACAAAGGCTAAAAATCATTCATCTAGAAAGTTTCCTAGAAAAAGGTTAAAAAGGCAATAATCTGGAGAGTTTTGCAAGATTTTTCTTCCATTGACCAAAGAAGAAACACATTGGTACTTTCACATAATGAGTGAGTACTTCAGGATCTCTGACACTTACATGAGCAGCAGAGTGGGGCAGCAGAAGCGTGCTGGGCCCATAACCCAGAGGTCGGTGGATTGAAACCATCCTCTGCTATGTGCACTTATTTTTTTGTTAATTAAATTCTTCCAAAACTGGAATTGATATTTTGACTCTTTTATTTTTACTTAAAGTACAATAACTTTTAACATTTTAATTTGTTTTAATAGTATATTGACAGCATTGTTTTCTTTCAGAAATCCACTTAATTTTCTTTACCCTATTACTGAAATGGTAATTGACAAAAACAAGCTACATTGTCACCAGAAGAGCAATGCAAAATGTACAATTGATATTTCAAAATCATCTTTCCATCTTGAATTTCAATGATGCATTGGGGCAACGATTTTGTAAGAAACATCTTCACCCTTAAAGAAAGATTTTCTTAACTTCTTACCTGTGTGCTGATTAGATATCACCTGGTTTTCACATTAAACAGATTCCCACTTGAGAAAGCAGCAAGGATGCAGTGAGGTTTATGTTTCCTGGTGTCAACCTGTATTATTTCAGTGGACATTGTAATGAGGATGCATCTTGCTGCCTTTCCAATGAAGCAAGTTTTAATCAGTAATAGGTGAAAAACCATTCCTACAAAGGTGTTAATCAGAGACTTGGCTTTGTGGACACTTTTCAGAGAGCAAATGTGTTAGCATAAAAATAAAGCCATAAAATGGAGAGCTGATTAATCACTCAATTGGATTTCTCTGCCTGCATAATTTTTTTTCTCTGCAACCCCATGCTAAATTGTGCTTCCTGTTTTTTATAAAATGACTTAATCAAATATGACTCTGATTGCATCAGAGAAGGCCAGGTACCCTACACCATAAGAGGTCGTTTGAAATTTTGACTTGTCTACTTTAAGATCAGCAAAATTTGATCACAAGGTCAATTACGTCCCTGGGTGGGATTGAACCACCAACCTTTCGGTTAACAGCCAAATGCGCTAACCGATTGCGCCACAGAGACAGCTTGCAAAAGCATGTACTGACAAAGGCTAAAAAGCATTCATCTAGATAGTTTCCTAGAAAAAAGTTAAAAAGGCAATAATCTGGAGAGTTTTGCAAGATTTTTCTTCCATTGACCAACGAAGAAACACATTGGTACTTTCACATGATGAGTGAGTACTTCAGGATCTCTGACACTTACATGAGCAGCAGAGTGGTGCAGCGGAAGCGTGCTGGGCCCATAACCCAGAGGTTGGTGGATGGAAACCATCCTCTGCTATGTGCACTTATTTTTTTGTTAATTAAATTCTTCCAAAACTGAAATTGATATTTTGACTCTTTTATTTTTACTTAAAGTACAATAACTTTTAACATTTTAATTTGTTTTAATAGTATATTGACAGCATTGTTTTCTTTCAGAAATCCACTTAATTTTCTTTACCCTATTACTGAAATGGTAATTGACAAAAACAAGCTACATTGTCACCAGAAGAGCAATGCAAAATGTACAATTGATATTTCAAAATCATCTTTCCATCTTGAATTTCAATGATGCATTGGGGCAACGATTTTGTGAGAAACATCTTCACCCTTAAAGAAAGATTTTCTTAACTTCTTACCTGTGTGCTGATTAGATATCACCTGGTTTTCACATTAAACAGATTCCCACTTGAGAAAGCAGCAAGGATGCAGTGAGGTTTATGTTTCCTGGTGTCAACCTGTATTATTTCAGTGGACATTGTAATGAGGATGCATCTTGCTGCCTTTCCAATGAAGCAAGTTTTAATCAGTAATAGGTGAAAAACCATTCCTACAAAGGTGTTAATCAGAGACTTGGCTTTGTGGACACTTTTCAGAGAGCAAATGTGTTAGCATAAAAATAAAGCCATAAAATGGAGAGCTGATTAATCACTCAATTGGATTTCTCTGCCTGCATAATTTTTTTTCTCTGCAACCCCATGCTAAATTGTGCTTCCTGTTTTTTATAAAATGACTTAATCAAATATGACTCTGATTGCATCAGAGAAGGCCAGGTACCCTACACCATAAGAGGTGGTTTGAAATTTTGACTTGTCTACTTAAAGATCAGCAAAATTTGATCACAAGGTCAATTACGTCCCTGGGTGGGATTGAACCACCAACCTTTCGGTTAACAGCCGAATGCGCTAACCGATTGCGCCACAGAGACAGCTTGCAAAAGCATGTACTGACAAAGGCTAAAAAGCATTCATCTAGATAGTTTCCTAGAAAAAAGTTAAAAAGGCAATAATCTGGAGAGTTTTGCAAGATTTTTCTTCCATTGACCAACGAAGAAACACATTGGTACTTTCACATGATGAGTGAATACTTCAGGATCTCTGACACTTACATGAGCAGCAGAGTGGCGCAGCGGAAGCGTGCTGGGCCCATAACCCAGAGGTTGGTGGATCGAAACCATCCTCTGCTATGTGCACTTATTTTTTTGTTAATTAAATTCTTCCAAAACTGGAATTGATATTTTGACTCTTTTATTTTTACTTAAAGTACAATAACTTTTAACATTTTAATTTGTTTTAATAGTATATTGACAGCATTGTTTTCTTTCAGAAATCCACTTAATTTTCTTTACCCTATTACTGAAATGGTAATTGACAAAAACAAGCTACATTGTCACCAGAAGAGCAATGCAAAATGTACAATTGATATTTCAAAATCATCTTTCCATCTTGAATTTCAATGATGCATTGGGGCAACGATTTTGTGAGAAACATCTTCACCCTTAAAGAAAGATTTTCTTAACTTCTTACCTGTGTGCTGATTAGATATCACCTGGTTTTCACATTAAACAGATTCCCACTTGAGAAAGCAGCAAGGATGCAGTGAGGTTTATGTTTCCTGGTGTCAACCTGTATTATTTCAGTGGACATTGTAATGAGGATGCATCTTGCTGCCTTTCCAATGAAGCAAGTTTTAATCAGTAATAGGTGAAAAACCATTCCTACAAAGGTGTTAATCAGAGACTTGGCTTTGTGGACACTTTTCAGAGAGCAAATGTGTTAGCATAAAAATAAAGCCATAAAATGGAGAGCTGATTAATCACTCAATTGGATTTCTCTGCCTGCATAATTTTTTTTCTCTGCAACCCCATGCTAAATTGTGCTTCCTGTTTTTTATAAAATGACTTAATCAAATATGACTCTGATTGCATCAGAGAAGGCCAGGTACCCTACACCATAAGAGGTGGTTTGAAATTTTGACTTGTCTACTTAAAGATCAGCAAAATTTGATCACAAGGTCAATTACGTCCCTGGGTGGGATTGAACCACCAACCTTTCGGTTAACAGCCGAATGCGCTAACCGATTGCGCCACAGAGACAGCTTGCAAAAGCATGTACTGACAAAGGCTAAAAAGCATTCATCTAGATAGTTTCCTAGAAAAAAGTTAAAAAGGCAATAATCTGGAGAGTTTTGCAAGATTTTTCTTCCATTGACCAACGAAGAAACACATTGGTACTTTCACATGATGAGTGAGTACTTCAGGATCTCTGACACTTACATGAGCAGCAGAGTGGCGCAGCGGAAGCGTGCTGGGCCCATAACCCAGAGGTTGGTGGATCGAAACCATCCTCTGCTATGTGCACTTATTTTTTTGTTAATTAAATTCTTCCAAAACTGGAATTGATATTTAGACTCTTTTATTTTTACTTAAAGTACAATAACTTTTAACATTTTAATTTGTTTTAATAGTATATTGACAGCATTGTTTTCTTTCAGAAATCCACTTAATTTTCTTTACCCTATTACTGAAATGGTAATTGACAAAAACAAGCTACATTGTCACCAGAAGAGCAATGCAAAATGTACAATTGATATTTCAAAATCATCTTTCCATCTTGAATTTCAATGATGCATTGGGGCAACGATTTTGTGAGAAACATCTTCACCCTTAAAGAAAGATTTTCTTAACTTCTTACCTGTGTGCTGATTAGATATCACCTGGTTTTCACATTAAACAGATTCCCACTTGAGAAAGCAGCAAGGATGCAGTTAGGTTTATGTTTCCTGGTGTCAACCTGTATTATTTCAGTGGACATTGTAATGAGGATGCATCTTGCTGCCTTTCCAATGAAGCAAGTTTTAATCAGTAATAGGTGAAAAACCATTCCTACAAAGGTGTTAATCAGAGACTTGGCTTTGTGGACACTTTTCAGAGAGCAAATGTGTTAGCATAAAAATAAAGCCATAGTATGGAGAGCTGATTAATCACTCAATTGGATTTCTCTGCCTGCATAATTTTTTTTCTCTGCAACCCCATGCTAAATTGTGCTTCCTGTTTTTTATAAAATGACTTAATCAAATCTGATTGCATCAGAGAAGGCCAGGTACCCTACACTATAAGAGGTGGTTTGAAATTTTGACTTGTCTACTTAAAGATCACCAAAATTTGATCACAAGGTCAATTACGTCCCTGGGTGGGATTGAACCACCAACCTTTCGGTTAACAGCCGAATGCGCTAACCGATTGCGCCACAGAGACAGCTTGCAAAAGCATGTACTGACAAAGGCTAAAAAGCATTCATCTAGAAAGTTTCCTAGAAAAAAGTTAAAAAGGCAATAATCTGGAGAGTTTTGCAAGATTTTTCTTCCATTGACCAACGAAGAAACACATTGGTACTTTCACATGATGAGTGAGTACTTCAGGATCTCTGACACTTACATGAGCAGCAGAGTGGCGCAGCGGAAGCGTGCTGGGCCCATAACCCAGAGGTCGGTGGATCGAAACCATCCTCTGCTATGTGCACTTATTTTTTTGTTAATTAAATTCTTCCAAAACTGGAATTGATATTTTGACTCTTTTATTTTTACTTAAAGTACAATAACTTTTAACATTTTAATTTGTTTTAATAGTATATTGACAGCATTGTTTTCTTTCAGAAATCCACTTAATTTTCTTTACCCTATTACTGAAATGGTAATTGACAAAAACAAGCTACATTGTCACCAGAAGAGCAATGCAAAATGTACAATTGATATTTCAAAATCATCTTTCCATCTTGAATTTCAATGATGCATTGGGGCAACGATTTTGTGAGAAACATCTTCACCCTTAAAGAAAGATTTTCTTAACTTCTTACCTGTGTGCTGATTAGATATCACCTGGTTTTCACATTAAACAGATTCCCACTTGAGAAAGCAGCAAGGATGCAATGAGGTTTATGTTTCCTGGTGTCAACCTGTATTATTTCAGTGGACATTGTAATGAGGATGCATCTTGCTGCCTTTCCAATGAAGCAAGTTTTAATCAGTAATAGGTGAAAAACCATTCCTACAAAGGTGTTAATCAGAGACTTGGCTTTGTGGACACTTTTCAGAGAGCAAATGTGTTAGCATAAAAATAAAGCCATAGTATGGAGAGCTGATTAATCACTCAATTGGATTTCTCTGCCTGCATAATTTTTTTTCTCTGCTACCCCATGCTAAATTGTGCTTCCTGTTTTTTATAAAATGACTTAATCAAATCTGATTGCATCAGAGAAGGCCAGGTACCCTACACTATAAGAGGTGGTTTGAAATTTTGACTTGTCTACTTAAAGATCACCAAAATTTGATCACAAGGTCAATTACGTCCCTGGGTGGGATTGAACCACCAACCTTTCGGTTAACAGCCGAATGCACTAACCAATTGCGCCACAGAGACAGCTTGCAAAAGTATGTACTGACAAAGGCTAAAAAGCATTCATCTAGAAAGTTTCCTAGAAAAAGGTTAAAAAGGCAATAATCTGGAGAGTTTTGCAAGATTTTTCTTCCATTGACCAACGAAGAAACACATTGGTACTTTCACATGATGAGTGAGTACTTCAGGATCTCAGACACTTACACGAGCAGCAGAGTGGCGCAGCGGAAGCGTGCTGGGCCCATAACCCAGAGGTCGGTGGATCAAAACCATCCTCTGCTATGTGCACTTATTTTTTTGTTAATTAAATTCTTCCAAAACTGGAATTGATATTTTGACTCTTTTATTTTTACTTACAGTACAATAACTTTTAACATTTTAATTTGTTTTAATAGTATATTGACAGCATTGTTTTCTTTCAGAAATCCACTTAATTTTCTTTACCCTATTACTGAAATGGTAATTGACAAAAACAAGCTACATTGTCACCAGATGAGCAATGCAAAATGTACAATTGATATTTCAAAATCATCTTTCCATCTTGAATTTCAATGATGCATTGGGGCAACGATTTTGTGAGAAACATCTTCACCCTTAAAGAAAGATTTTCTTAACTTCTTACCTGTGTGCTGATTAGATATCACCTGGTTTTTACATTAAACAGATTCCCACTTGAGAAAGCAGCAAGGATGCAGTGAGGTTTATGTTTCCTGGTGTCAACCTGTATTATTTCAGTGGACATTGTAATGAGGATGCATCTTGCTGCCTTTCCAATGAAGCAAGTTTTAATCAGTAATAGGTGAAAAACCATTCCTACAAAGGTGTTAATCAGAGACTTGGCTTTGTGGACACTTTTCAGAGAGCAAATGTGTTAGCATAAAAATAAAGCCATAAAATGGAGAGCTGATTAATCACTCAATTGGATTTCTCTGCCTGCATAATTTTTTTTCTCTGCAACCCCATGCTAAATTGTGCTTCCTGTTTTTTATAAAATGACTTAATCAAATATGACTCTGATTGCATCAGAGAAGGCCAGGTACCCTACACCATAAGAGGTGGTTTGAAATTTTGACTTGTCTACTTAAAGATCAGCAAAATTTGATCACAAGGTCAATTACGTCCCTGGGTGGGATTGAACCACCAACCTTTCGGTTAACAGCCGAATGCGCTAACCGATTGCGCCACAGAGACAGCTTGCAAAAGCATGTACTGACAAAGGCTAAAAAGCATTCATCTAGAAAGTTTCCTAGAAAAAAGTTAAAAAGGCAATAATCTGGAGAGTTTTGCAAGATTTTTCTTCCATTGACCAACGAAGAAACACATTGGTACTTTCACATGATGAGTGAGTACTTCAGGATCTCTGACACTTACATGAGCAGCAGAGTGGCGCAGCGGAAGCGTGCTGGGCCCAAAACCCAGAGGTCGGTGGATCAAAACCATCCTCTGTTATGTGCACTTATTTTTTTAATTAAATTCTTCCAAAGCTGGAATTGATATTTTGACTCTTTTATTTTTACTTAAAGTACAATAACTTTTAACATTTTAATTTGTTTTAATAGTATATTGACAGCATTGTTTTCTTTCAGAAATCCACTTAATTTTCTTTACCCTATTACTGAAATGGTAATTGACAAAAACAAGCTACATTGTAACCAGAAGAGCAATGCAAAATGTACAATTGATATTTCAAAATCATCTTTCCATCTTGAATTTCAATGATGCATTGGGGCAACGATTTTGTGAGAAACATCTTCACCCTTAAAGAAAGATTTTCTTAACTTCTTACCTGTGTGCTGATTAGATATCACCTGGTTTTCACATTAAACAGATTCCCACTTGAGAAAGCAGCAAGGATGCAGTGAGGTTTATGTTTCCTGGTGTCAACCTGTATTATTTCAGTGGACATTGTAATGAGGATGCATCTTGCTGCCTTTCCAATGAAGCAAGTTTTAATCAGTAATAGGTGAAAAACCATTCCTACAAAGGTGTTAATCAGAGACTTGGCTTTGTGGACACTTTTCAGAGAGCAAATGTGTTAGCATAAAAATAAAGCCATAAAATGGAGAGCTGATTAATCACTCAATTGGATTTCTCTGCCTGCATCATTTTTTTTCTCTGCAACCCCATGCTAAATTGTGCTTCCTGTTTTTTATAAAATGACTTAATCAAATATGACTCTGATTGCATCAGAGAAGGCCAGGTACCCTACACCATAAGAGGTGGTTTGAAATTTTGACTTGTCTACTTAAAGATCAGCAAAATTTGATCACAAGGTTAATTACGTCCCTGGTTGGGATTGAACCACCAACCTTTCGGTTAACAGCCGAATGCGCTAACCGATTGCGCCACAGAGACAGCTTGCAAAAGCATGTACTGACAAAGGCTAAAAAGCATTCATCTAGAAAGTTTCCTAGAAAAAGGTTAAAAAGGCAATAATCTGGAGAGTTTTGCAAGATTTTTCTTCCATTGACCAACGAAGAAACACATTGGTACTTTCACATGATGAGTGAGTACTTCAGGATCTCTGACACTTACATGAGCAGCAGAGTGGCGCAGCGGAAGCGTGCTGGGCCCATAACCCAGAGGTCGGTGGATCGAAACCATCCTCTGCTATGTGCACTTATTTTTTTGTTAATTAAATTCTTCCAAAACTGGAATTGATATTTTGACTCTTTTATTTTTACTTAAAGTACAATAACTTTTAACATTTTAATTTGTTTTAATAGTATATTGACAGCATTGTTTTCTTTCAGAAATCCACTTAATTTTCTTTACCCTATTACTGAAATGGTAATTGACAAAAACAAGCTACATTGTCACCAGAAGAGCAATGCAAAATGTACAATTGATATTTCAAAATCATCTTTCCATCTTGAATTTCAATGATGCATTGGGGCAACGATTTTGTGAGAAACATCTTCACCCTTAAAGAAAGATTTTCTTAACTTCTTACCTGTGTGCTGATTAGATATCACCTGGTTTTCACATTAAACAGATTCCCACTTGAGAAAGCAGCAAGGATGCAGTGAGGTTTATGTTTCCTGGTGTCAACCTGTATTATTTCAGTGGACATTGTAATGAGGATGCATCTTGCTGCCTTTCCAATGAAGCAAGTTTTAATCAGTAATAGGTGAAAAACCATTCCTACAAAGGTGTTAATCAGAGACTTGGCTTTGTGGACACTTTTCAGAGAGCAAATGTGTTAGCATAAAAATAAAGCCATAAAATGGAGAGCTGATTAATCACTCAATTGGATTTCTCTGCCTGCATCATTTTTTTTCTCTGCAACCCCATGCTAAATTGTGCTTCCTGTTTTTTATAAAATGACTTAATCAAATATGACTCTGATTGCATCAGAGAAGGCCAGGTACCCTACACCATAAGAGGTGGTTTGAAATTTTGACTTGTCTACTTAAAGATCAGCAAAATTTGATCACAAGGTCAATTACGTCCCTGGTTGGGATTGAACCACCAACCTTTCGGTTAACAGCCGAATGCGCTAACCGATTGCGCCACAGAGACAGCTTGCAAAAGCATGTACTGACAAAGGCTAAAAAGCATTCATCTAGAAAGTTTCCTAGAAAAAGGTTAAAAAGGCAATAATCTGGAGAGTTTTGCAAGATTTTTCTTCCATTGACCAACGAAGAAACACATTGGTACTTTCACATGATGAGTGAGTACTTCAGGATCTCTGACACTTACATGAGCAGCAGAGTGGCGCAGCGGAAGCGTGCTGGGCCCATAACCCAGAGGTCGGTGGATCGAAACCATCCTCTGCTATGTGCACTTATTTTTTGGTTAATTAAATTCTTCCAAAACTGGAATTGATATTTTGACTCTTTTATGTTTACTTAAAGTACAATAACTTTTAACATTTTAATTTGTTTTAATAGTATATTGACAGCATTGTTTTCTTTCAGAAATCCACTTAATTTTCTTTACCCTATTACTGAAATGGTAATTGACAAAAACAAGCTACATTGTCACCAGAAGAGCAATGCAAAATGTACAATTGATATTTCAAAATCATCTTTCCATCTTGAATTTCAATGATGCATTGGGGCAACGATTTTGTGAGAAACATCTTCACCCTTAAAGAAAGATTTTCTTAACTTCTTACCTGTGTGCTGATTAGATATCACCTGGTTTTCACATTAAACAGATTCCCACTTGAGAAAGCAGCAAGGATGCAGTGAGGTTTATGTTTCCTGGTGTCAACCTGTATTATTTCAGTGGACATTGTAATGAGGATGCATCTTGCTGCCTTTCCAATGAAGCAAGTTTTAATCAGTAATAGGTGAAAAACCATTCCTACAAAGGTGTTAATCAGAGACTTGGCTTTGTGGACACTTTTCAGAGAGCAAATGTGTTAGCATAAAAATAAAGCCATAAAATGGAGAGCTGATTAATCACTCAATTGGATTTCTCTGCCTGCATAATTTTTTTTCTCTGCAACCCCATGCTAAATTGTGCTTCCTGTTTTTTATAAAATGACTTAATCAAATATGACTCTGATTGCATCAGAGAAGGCCAGGTACCCTACACCATAAGAGGTCGTTTGAAATTTTGACTTGTCTACTTTAAGATCAGCAAAATTTGATCACAAGGTCAATTACGTCCCTGGGTGGGATTGAACCACCAACCTTTCGGTTAACAGCCAAATGCGCTAACCGATTGCGCCACAGAGACAGCTTGCAAAAGCATGTACTGACAAAGGCTAAAAAGCATTCATCTAGATAGTTTCCTAGAAAAAAGTTAAAAAGGCAATAATCTGGAGAGTTTTGCAAGATTTTTCTTCCATTGACCAACGAAGAAACACATTGGTACTTTCACATGATGAGTGAGTACTTCAGGATCTCTGACACTTACATGAGCAGCAGAGTGGTGCAGCGGAAGCGTGCTGGGCCCATAACCCAGAGGTTGGTGGATGGAAACCATCCTCTGCTATGTGCACTTATTTTTTTGTTAATTAAATTCTTCCAAAACTGAAATTGATATTTTGACTCTTTTATTTTTACTTAAAGTACAATAACTTTTAACATTTTAATTTGTTTTAATAGTATATTGACAGCATTGTTTTCTTTCAGAAATCCACTTAATTTTCTTTACCCTATTACTGAAATGGTAATTGACAAAAACAAGCTACATTGTCACCAGAAGAGCAATGCAAAATGTACAATTGATATTTCAAAATCATCTTTCCATCTTGAATTTCAATGATGCATTGGGGCAACGATTTTGTGAGAAACATCTTCACCCTTAAAGAAAGATTTTCTTAACTTCTTACCTGTGTGCTGATTAGATATCACCTGGTTTTCACATTAAACAGATTCCCACTTGAGAAAGCAGCAAGGATGCAGTGAGGTTTATGTTTCCTGGTGTCAACCTGTATTATTTCAGTGGACATTGTAATGAGGATGCATCTTGCTGCCTTTCCAATGAAGCAAGTTTTAATCAGTAATAGGTGAAAAACCATTCCTACAAAGGTGTTAATCAGAGACTTGGCTTTGTGGACACTTTTCAGAGAGCAAATGTGTTAGCATAAAAATAAAGCCATAAAATGGAGAGCTGATTAATCACTCAATTGGATTTCTCTGCCTGCATAATTTTTTTTCTCTGCAACCCCATGCTAAATTGTGCTTCCTGTTTTTTATAAAATGACTTAATCAAATATGACTCTGATTGCATCAGAGAAGGCCAGGTACCCTACACCATAAGAGGTGGTTTGAAATTTTGACTTGTCTACTTAAAGATCAGCAAAATTTGATCACAAGGTCAATTACATCCCTGGGTGGGATTGAACCACCAACCTTTCGGTTAACAGCCGAATGCGCTAACCGATTGCGCCACAGAGACAGCTTGCAAAAGCATGTACTGACAAAGGCTAAAAAGCATTCATCTAGATAGTTTCCTAGAAAAAAGTTAAAAAGGCAATAATCTGGAGAGTTTTGCAAGATTTTTCTTCCATTGACCAACGAAGAAACACATTGGTACTTTCACATGATGAGTGAATACTTCAGGATCTCTGACACTTACATGAGCAGCAGAGTGGCGCAGCGGAAGCGTGCTGGGCCCATAACCCAGAGGTTGGTGGATCGAAACCATCCTCTGCTATGTGCACTTATTTTTTTGTTAATTAAATTCTTCCAAAACTGGAATTGATATTTTGACTCTTTTATTTTTACTTAAAGTACAATAACTTTTAACATTTTAATTTGTTTTAATAGTATATTGACAGCATTGTTTTCTTTCAGAAATCCACTTAATTTTCTTTACCCTATTACTGAAATGGTAATTGACAAAAACAAGCTACATTGTCACCAGAAGAGCAATGCAAAATGTACAATTGATATTTCAAAATCATCTTTCCATCTTGAATTTCAATGATGCATTGGGGCAACGATTTTGTGAGAAACATCTTCACCCTTAAAGAAAGATTTTCTTAACTTCTTACCTGTGTGCTGATTAGATATCACCTGGTTTTCACATTAAACAGATTCCCACTTGAGAAAGCAGCAAGGATGCAGTGAGGTTTATGTTTCCTGGTGTCAACCTGTATTATTTCAGTGGACATTGTAATGAGGATGCATCTTGCTGCCTTTCCAATGAAGCAAGTTTTAATCAGTAATAGGTGAAAAACCATTCCTACAAAGGTGTTAATCAGAGACTTGGCTTTGTGGACACTTTTCAGAGAGCAAATGTGTTAGCATAAAAATAAAGCCATAAAATGGAGAGCTGATTAATCACTCAATTGGATTTCTCTGCCTGCATAATTTTTTTTCTCTGCAACCCCATGCTAAATTGTGCTTCCTGTTTTTTATAAAATGACTTAATCAAATATGACTCTGATTGCATCAGAGAAGGCCAGGTACCCTACACCATAAGAGGTGGTTTGAAATTTTGACTTGTCTACTTAAAGATCAGCAAAATTTGATCACAAGGTCAATTACGTCCCTGGGTGGGATTGAACCACCAACCTTTCGGTTAACAGCCGAATGCGCTAACCGATTGCGCCACAGAGACAGCTTGCAAAAGCATGTACTGACAAAGGCTAAAAAGCATTCATCTAGATAGTTTCCTAGAAAAAAGTTAAAAAGGCAATAATCTGGAGAGTTTTGCAAGATTTTTCTTCCATTGACCAACGAAGAAACACATTGGTACTTTCACATGATGAGTGAGTACTTCAGGATCTCTGACACTTACATGAGCAGCAGAGTGGCGCAGCGGAAGCGTGCTGGGCCCATAACCCAGAGGTTGGTGGATCGAAACCATCCTCTGCTATGTGCACTTATTTTTTTGTTAATTAAATTCTTCCAAAACTGGAATTGATATTTAGACTCTTTTATTTTTACTTAAAGTACAATAACTTTTAACATTTTAATTTGTTTTAATAGTATATTGACAGCATTGTTTTCTTTCAGAAATCCACTTAATTTTCTTTACCCTATTACTGAAATGGTAATTGACAAAAACAAGCTACATTGTCACCAGAAGAGCAATGCAAAATGTACAATTGATATTTCAAAATCATCTTTCCATCTTGAATTTCAATGATGCATTGGGGCAACGATTTTGTGAGAAACATCTTCACCCTTAAAGAAAGATTTTCTTAACTTCTTACCTGTGTGCTGATTAGATATCACCTGGTTTTCACATTAAACAGATTCCCACTTGAGAAAGCAGCAAGGATGCAGTTAGGTTTATGTTTCCTGGTGTCAACCTGTATTATTTCAGTGGACATTGTAATGAGGATGCATCTTGCTGCCTTTCCAATGAAGCAAGTTTTAATCAGTAATAGGTGAAAAACCATTCCTACAAAGGTGTTAATCAGAGACTTGGCTTTGTGGACACTTTTCAGAGAGCAAATGTGTTAGCATAAAAATAAAGCCATAGTATGGAGAGCTGATTAATCACTCAATTGGATTTCTCTGCCTGCATAATTTTTTTTCTCTGCAACCCCATGCTAAATTGTGCTTCCTGTTTTTTATAAAATGACTTAATCAAATCTGATTGCATCAGAGAAGGCCAGGTACCCTACACTATAAGAGGTGGTTTGAAATTTTGACTTGTCTACTTAAAGATCACCAAAATTTGATCACAAGGTCAATTACGTCCCTGGGTGGGATTGAACCACCAACCTTTCGGTTAACAGCCGAATGCGCTAACCGATTGCGCCACAGAGACAGCTTGCAAAAGCATGTACTGACAAAGGCTAAAAAGCATTCATCTAGAAAGTTTCCTAGAAAAAAGTTAAAAAGGCAATAATCTGGAGAGTTTTGCAAGATTTTTCTTCCATTGACCAACGAAGAAACACATTGGTACTTTCACATGATGAGTGAGTACTTCAGGATCTCTGACACTTACATGAGCAGCAGAGTGGCGCAGCGGAAGCGTGCTGGGCCCATAACCCAGAGGTCGGTGGATCGAAACCATCCTCTGCTATGTGCACTTATTTTTTTGTTAATTAAATTCTTCCAAAACTGGAATTGATATTTTGACTCTTTTATTTTTACTTAAAGTACAATAACTTTTAACATTTTAATTTGTTTTAATAGTATATTGACAGCATTGTTTTCTTTCAGAAATCCACTTAATTTTCTTTACCCTATTACTGAAATGGTAATTGACAAAAACAAGCTACATTGTCACCAGAAGAGCAATGCAAAATGTACAATTGATATTTCAAAATCATCTTTCCATCTTGAATTTCAATGATGCATTGGGGCAACGATTTTGTGAGAAACATCTTCACCCTTAAAGAAAGATTTTCTTAACTTCTTACCTGTGTGCTGATTAGATATCACCTGGTTTTCACATTAAACAGATTCCCACTTGAGAAAGCAGCAAGGATGCAATGAGGTTTATGTTTCCTGGTGTCAACCTGTATTATTTCAGTGGACATTGTAATGAGGATGCATCTTGCTGCCTTTCCAATGAAGCAAGTTTTAATCAGTAATAGGTGAAAAACCATTCCTACAAAGGTGTTAATCAGAGACTTGGCTTTGTGGACACTTTTCAGAGAGCAAATGTGTTAGCATAAAAATAAAGCCATAGTATGGAGAGCTGATTAATCACTCAATTGGATTTCTCTGCCTGCATAATTTTTTTTCTCTGCTACCCCATGCTAAATTGTGCTTCCTGTTTTTTATAAAATGACTTAATCAAATCTGATTGCATCAGAGAAGGCCAGGTACCCTACACTATAAGAGGTGGTTTGAAATTTTGACTTGTCTACTTAAAGATCACCAAAATTTGATCACAAGGTCAATTACGTCCCTGGGTGGGATTGAACCACCAACCTTTCGGTTAACAGCCGAATGCACTAACCAATTGCGCCACAGAGACAGCTTGCAAAAGCATGTACTGACAAAGGCTAAAAAGCATTCATCTAGAAAGTTTCCTAGAAAAAGGTTAAAAAGGCAATAATCTGGAGAGTTTTGCAAGATTTTTCTTCCATTGACCAACGAAGAAACACATTGGTACTTTCACATGATGAGTGAGTACTTCAGGATCTCAGACACTTACACGAGCAGCAGAGTGGCGCAGCGGAAGCGTGCTGGGCCCATAACCCAGAGGTCGGTGGATCAAAACCATCCTCTGCTATGTGCACTTATTTTTTTGTTAATTAAATTCTTCCAAAACTGGAATTGATATTTTGACTCTTTTATTTTTACTTACAGTACAATAACTTTTAACATTTTAATTTGTTTTAATAGTATATTGACAGCATTGTTTTCTTTCAGAAATCCACTTAATTTTCTTTACCCTATTACTGAAATGGTAATTGACAAAAACAAGCTACATTGTCACCAGATGAGCAATGCAAAATGTACAATTGATATTTCAAAATCATCTTTCCATCTTGAATTTCAATGATGCATTGGGGCAACGATTTTGTGAGAAACATCTTCACCCTTAAAGAAAGATTTTCTTAACTTCTTACCTGTGTGCTGATTAGATATCACCTGGTTTTTACATTAAACAGATTCCCACTTGAGAAAGCAGCAAGGATGCAGTGAGGTTTATGTTTCCTGGTGTCAACCTGTATTATTTCAGTGGACATTGTAATGAGGATGCATCTTGCTGCCTTTCCAATGAAGCAAGTTTTAATCAGTAATAGGTGAAAAACCATTCCTACAAAGGTGTTAATCAGAGACTTGGCTTTGTGGACACTTTTCAGAGAGCAAATGTGTTAGCATAAAAATAAAGCCATAAAATGGAGAGCTGATTAATCACTCAATTGGATTTCTCTGCCTGCATAATTTTTTTTCTCTGCAACCCCATGCTAAATTGTGCTTCCTGTTTTTTATAAAATGACTTAATCAAATATGACTCTGATTGCATCAGAGAAGGCCAGGTACCCTACACCATAAGAGGTGGTTTGAAATTTTGACTTGTCTACTTAAAGATCAGCAAAATTTGATCACAAGGTCAATTACGTCCCTGGGTGGGATTGAACCACCAACCTTTCGGTTAACAGCCGAATGCGCTAACCGATTGCGCCACAGAGACAGCTTGCAAAAGCATGTACTGACAAAGGCTAAAAAGCATTCATCTAGAAAGTTTCCTAGAAAAAAGTTAAAAAGGCAATAATCTGGAGAGTTTTGCAAGATTTTTCTTCCATTGACCAACGAAGAAACACATTGGTACTTTCACATGATGAGTGAGTACTTCAGGATCTCTGACACTTACATGAGCAGCAGAGTGGCGCAGCGGAAGCGTGCTGGGCCCAAAACCCAGAGGTCGGTGGATCAAAACCATCCTCTGTTATGTGCACTTATTTTTTTAATTAAATTCTTCCAAAGCTGGAATTGATATTTTGACTCTTTTATTTTTACTTAAAGTACAATAACTTTTAACATTTTAATTTGTTTTAATAGTATATTGACAGCATTGTTTTCTTTCAGAAATCCACTTAATTTTCTTTACCCTATTACTGAAATGGTAATTGACAAAAACAAGCTACATTGTAACCAGAAGAGCAATGCAAAATGTACAATTGATATTTCAAAATCATCTTTCCATCTTGAATTTCAATGATGCATTGGGGCAACGATTTTGTGAGAAACATCTTCACCCTTAAAGAAAGATTTTCTTAACTTCTTACCTGTGTGCTGATTAGATATCACCTGGTTTTCACATTAAACAGATTCCCACTTGAGAAAGCAGCAAGGATGCAGTGAGGTTTATGTTTCCTGGTGTCAACCTGTATTATTTCAGTGGACATTGTAATGAGGATGCATCTTGCTGCCTTTCCAATGAAGCAAGTTTTAATCAGTAATAGGTGAAAAACCATTCCTACAAAGGTGTTAATCAGAGACTTGGCTTTGTGGACACTTTTCAGAGAGCAAATGTGTTAGCATAAAAATAAAGCCATAAAATGGAGAGCTGATTAATCACTCAATTGGATTTCTCTGCCTGCATCATTTTTTTTCTCTGCAACCCCATGCTAAATTGTGCTTCCTGTTTTTTATAAAATGACTTAATCAAATATGACTCTGATTGCATCAGAGAAGGCCAGGTACCCTACACCATAAGAGGTGGTTTGAAATTTTGACTTGTCTACTTAAAGATCAGCAAAATTTGATCACAAGGTCAATTACGTCCCTGGTTGGGATTGAACCACCAACCTTTCGGTTAACAGCCGAATGCGCTAACCGATTGCGCCACAGAGACAGCTTGCAAAAGCATGTACTGACAAAGGCTAAAAAGCATTCATCTAGAAAGTTTCCTAGAAAAAGGTTAAAAAGGCAATAATCTGGAGAGTTTTGCAAGATTTTTCTTCCATTGACCAACGAAGAAACACATTGGTACTTTCACATGATGAGTGAGTACTTCAGGATCTCTGACACTTACATGAGCAGCAGAGTGGCGCAGCGGAAGCGTGCTGGGCCCATAACCCAGAGGTCGGTGGATCGAAACCATCCTCTGCTATGTGCACTTATTTTTTTGTTAATTAAATTCTTCCAAAACTGGAATTGATATTTTGACTCTTTTATTTTTACTTAAAGTACAATAACTTTTAACATTTTAATTTGTTTTAATAGTATATTGACAGCATTGTTTTCTTTCAGAAATCCACTTAATTTTCTTTACCCTATTACTGAAATGGTAATTGACAAAAACAAGCTACATTGTCACCAGAAGAGCAATGCAAAATGTACAATTGATATTTCAAAATCATCTTTCCATCTTGAATTTCAATGATGCATTGGGGCAACGATTTTGTGAGAAACATCTTCACCCTTAAAGAAAGATTTTCTTAACTTCTTACCTGTGTGCTGATTAGATATCACCTGGTTTTCACATTAAACAGATTCCCACTTGAGAAAGCAGCAAGGATGCAGTGAGGTTTATGTTTCCTGGTGTCAACCTGTATTATTTCAGTGGACATTGTAATGAGGATGCATCTTGCTGCCTTTCCAATGAAGCAAGTTTTAATCAGTAATAGGTGAAAAACCATTCCTACAAAGGTGTTAATCAGAGACTTGGCTTTGTGGACACTTTTCAGAGAGCAAATGTGTTAGCATAAAAATAAAGCCATAAAATGGAGAGCTGATTAATCACTCAATTGGATTTCTCTGCCTGCATCATTTTTTTTCTCTGCAACCCCATGCTAAATTGTGCTTCCTGTTTTTTATAAAATGACTTAATCAAATATGACTCTGATTGCATCAGAGAAGGCCAGGTACCCTACACCATAAGAGGTGGTTTGAAATTTTGACTTGTCTACTTAAAGATCAGCAAAATTTGATCACAAGGTCAATTACGTCCCTGGTTGGGATTGAACCACCAACCTTTCGGTTAACAGCCGAATGCGCTAACCGATTGCGCCACAGAGACAGCTTGCAAAAGCATGTACTGACAAAGGCTAAAAAGCATTCATCTAGAAAGTTTCCTAGAAAAAGGTTAAAAAGGCAATAATCTGGAGAGTTTTGCAAGATTTTTCTTCCATTGACCAACGAAGAAACACATTGGTACTTTCACATGATGAGTGAGTACTTCAGGATCTCTGACACTTACATGAGCAGCAGAGTGGCGCAGCGGAAGCGTGCTGGGCCCATAACCCAGAGGTCGGTGGATCGAAACCATCCTCTGCTATGTGCACTTATTTTTTGGTTAATTAAATTCTTCCAAAACTGGAATTGATATTTTGACTCTTTTATGTTTACTTAAAGTACAATAACTTTTAACATTTTAATTTGTTTTAATAGTATATTGACAGCATTGTTTTCTTTCAGAAATCCACTTAATTTTCTTTACCCTATTACTGAAATGGTAATTGACAAAAACAAGCTACATTGTCACCAGAAGAGCAATGCAAAATGTACAATTGATATTTCAAAATCATCTTTCCATCTTGAATTTCAATGATGCATTGGGGCAACGATTTTGTGAGAAACATCTTCACCCTTAAAGAAAGATTTTCTTAACTTCTTACCTGTGTGCTGATTAGATATCACCTGGTTTTCACATTAAACAGATTCCCACTTGAGAAAGCAGCAAGGATGCAGTGAGGTTTATGTTTCCTGGTGTCAACCTGTATTATTTCAGTGGACATTGTAATGAGGATGCATCTTGCTGCCTTTCCAATGAAGCAAGTTTTAATCAGTAATAGGTGAAAAACCATTCCTACAAAGGTGTTAATCAGAGACTTGGCTTTGTGGACACTTTTCAGAGAGCAAATGTGTTAGCATAAAAATAAAGCCATAAAATGGAGAGCTGATTAATCACTCAATTGGATTTCTCTGCCTGCATCATTTTTTTTCTCTGCAACCCCATGCTAAATTGTGCTTCCTGTTTTTTATAAAATGACTTAATCAAATATGACTCTGATTGCATCAGAGAAGGCCAGGTACCCTACACCATAAGAGGTGGTTTGAAATTTTGACTTGTCTACTTAAAGATCAGCAAAATTTGATCACAAGGTCAATTACGTCCCTGGTTGGGATTGAACCACCAACCTTTCGGTTAACAGCCGAATGCGCTAACCGATTGCGCCACAGAGACAGCTTACAAAAGCATGTACTGACAAAGGCTAAAAAGCATTCATCTAGAAAGTTTCCTAGAAAAAGGTTAAAAAGGCAATAATCTGGAGAGTTTTGCAAGATTTTTCTTCCATTGACCAACGAAGAAACACATTGGTACTTTCACATGATGAGTGAGTACTTCAGGATCTCTGACACTTACATGAGCAGCAGAGTGGCGCAGCGGAAGCGTGCTGGGCCAATAACCCAGAGGTCGGTGGATCGAAACCATCCTCTGTTATGTGCACTTATTTTTTTTGTTAATTAAATTCTTCCAAAACTGGAATTGATATTTTGACTCTTTTATTTTTACTTAAAGTACAATAACTTTTAACATTTTAATTTGTTTTAATAGTATATTGACAGCATTGTTTTCTTTCAGAAATCCACTTAATTTTCTTTACCCTATTACTGAAATGGTAATTGACAAAAACAAGCTACATTGTCACCAGAAGAGCAATGCAAAATGTACAATTGATATTTCAAAATCATCTTTCCATCTTGAATTTCAATGATGCATTGGGGCAACGATTTTGTGAGAAACATCTTCACCCTTAAAGAAAGATTTTCTTAACTTCTTACCTGTGTGCTGATTAGATATCACCTGGTTTTCACATTAAACAGATTCCCACTTGAGAAAGCAGCAAGGATGCAGTGAGGTTTATGTTTCCTGGTGTCAACCTGTATTATTTCAGTGGACATTGTAATGAGGATGCATCTTGCTGCCTTTCCAATGAAGCAAGTTTTAATCAGTAATAGGTGAAAAACCATTCCTACAAAGGTGTTAATCAGAGACTTGGCTTTGTGGACACTTTTCAGAGAGCAAATGTGTTAGCATAAAAATAAAGCCATAAAATGGAGAGCTGATTAATCACTCAATTGGATTTCTCTGCCTGCATCATTTTTTTTCTCTGCAACCCCATGCTAAATTGTGCTTCCTGTTTTTTATAAAATGACTTAATCAAATATGACTCTGATTGCATCAGAGAAGGCCAGGTACCCTACACCATAAGAGGTGGTTTGAAATTTTGACTTGTCTACTTAAAGATCAGCAAAATTTGATCACAAGGTCAATTACGTCCCTGGGTGGGATTGAACCACCAACCTTTCGGTTAACAGCCGAATGCGCTAACCGATTGCGCCACAGAGACAGCTTGCAAAAGCATGTACTGACAAAGGCTAAAAAGCATTCATCTAGAAAGTTTCCTAGAAAAAGGTTAAAAAGGCAATAATCTGGAGAGTTTTGCAAGATTTTTCTTCCATTGACCAACGAAGAAACACATTGGTACTTTCACATGATGAGTGAGTACTTCAGGATCTCTGACACTTACATGAGCAGCAGAGTGGCGCAGCGGAAGCGTGCTGGGCCCATAACCCAGAGGTCGGTGGATCGAAACCATCCTCTGCTATGTGCACTTATTTTTTTGTTAATTAAATTCTTCCAAAACTGGAATTGATATTTTGACTCTTTTATTTTTACTTAAAGTACAATAACTTTTAACATTTTAATTTGTTTTAATAGTATATTGACAGCATTGTTTTCTTTCAGAAATCCACTTAATTTTCTTTACCCTATTACTGAAATGGTAATTGACAAAAACAAGCTACATTGTCACCAGATGAGCAATGCAAAATGTACAATTGATATTTCAAAATCATCTTTCCATCTTGAATTTCAATGATGCATTGGGGCAACGATTTTGTGAGAAACATCTTCACCCTTAAAGAAAGATTTTCTTAACTTCTTACCTGTGTGCTGATTAGATATCACCTGGTTTTCACATTAAACAGATTCCCACTTGAGAAAGCAGCAAGGATGCAGTGAGGTTTATGTTTCCTGGTGTCAACCTGTATTATTTCAGTGGACATTGTAATGAGGATGCATCTTGCTGCCTTTCCAATGAAGCAAGTTTTAATCAGTAATAGGTGAAAAACCATTCCTACAAAGGTGTTAATCAGAGACTTGGCTTTGTGGACACTTTTCAGAGAGCAAATGTGTTAGCATAAAAATAAAGCCATAAAATGGAGAGCTGATTAATCACTCAATTGGATTTCTCTGCCTGCAAAATTTTTTTTCTCTGCAACCCCATGCTAAATTGTGCTTCCTGTTTTTTATAAAATGACTTAATCAAATCTGATTGCATCAGAGAAGGCCAGGTACCCTACACTATAAGAGGTGGTTTGAAATTTTGACTTGTCTACTTAAAGATCACCAAAATTTGATCACAAGGTCAATTACGTCCCTGGGTGGGATTGAACCACCAACCTTTCGGTTAACAGACGAATGCGCTAACCGATTGCGCCACAGAGACAGCTTGCAAAAGCATGTACTGACAAAGGCTAAAAAGCATTCATCTAGAAAGTTTCCTAGAAAAAGGTTAAAAAGGCAATAATCTGGAGAGTTTTGCAAGATTTTTCTTCCATTGACCAAAGACGAAACACATTGGTACTTTCACATAATGAGTGAGTACTTCAGGATCTCTGACACTTACATGAGCAGCAGAGTGGGGCAGCAGAAGCGTGCTGGGCCCATAACCCAGAGGTCGGTGGATTGAAACCATCCTCTGCTATGTGCACTTATTTTTTTGTTAATTAAATTCTTCCAAAACTGGAATTGATATTTTGACTCTTTTATTTTTACTTAAAGTACAATAACTTTTAACATTTTAATTTGTTTTAATAGTATATTGACAGCATTGTTTTCTTTCAGAAATCCACTTAATTTTCTTTACCCTATTACTGAAATGGTAATTGACAAAAACAAGCTACATTGTCACCAGATGAGCAATGCAAAATGTACAATTGATATTTCAAAATCATCTTTCCATCTTGAATTTCAATGATGCATTGGGGCAACGATTTTGTGAGAAACATCTTCACCCTTAAAGAAAGATTTTCTTAACTTCTTACCTGTGTGCTGATTAGATATCACCTGGTTTTCACATTAAACAGATTCCCACTTGAGAAAGCAGCAAGGATGCAGTGAGGTTTATGTTTCCTGGTGTCAACCTGTATTATTTCAGTGGACATTGTAATGAGGATGCATCTTGCTGCCTTTCCAATGAAGCAAGTTTTAATCAGTAATAGGTGAAAAACCATTCCTACAAAGGTGTTAATCAGAGACTTGGCTTTGTGGACACTTTTCAGAGAGCAAATGTGTTAGCATAAAAATAAAGCCATAAAATGGAGAGCTGATTAATCACTCAATTGGATTTCTCTGCCTGCATAATTTTTTTTCTCTGCAACCCCATGCTAAATTGTGCTTCCTGTTTTTTATAAAATGACTTAATCAAATATGACTCTGATTGCATCAGAGAAGGCCAGGTACCCTACACCATAAGTGGTGGTTTGAAATTTTGACTTGTCTACTTAAAGATCAGCAAAATTTGATCACAAGGTCAATTACGTCCCTGGGTGGGATTGAACCACCAACCTTTCGGTTAACAGCCGAATGCGCTAACCGATTGCGCCACAGAGACAGCTTGCAAAAGCATGTACTGACAAAGGCTAAAAAGCATTCATCTAGAAAGTTTCCTAGAAAAAAGTTAAAAAGGCAATAATCTGGAGAGTTTTGCAAGATTTTTCTTCCATTGACCAACGAAGAAACACATTGGTACTTTCACATGATGAGTGAGTACTTCAGGATCTCTGACACTTACATGAGCAGCAGAGTGGCGCAGCGGAAGCGTGCTGGGCCCAAAACCCAGAGGTCGGTGGATCAAAACCATCCTCTGTTATGTGCACTTATTTTTTTAATTAAATTCTTCCAAAGCTGGAATTGATATTTTGACTCTTTTATTTTTACTTAAAGTACAATAACTTTTAACATTTTAATTTGTTTTAATAGTATATTGACAGCATTGTTTTCTTTCAGAAATCCACTTAATTTTCTTTACCCTATTACTGAAATGGTAATTGACAAAAACAAGCTACATTGTAACCAGAAGAGCAATGCAAAATGTACAATTGATATTTCAAAATCATCTTTCCATCTTGAATTTCAATGATGCATTGGGGCAACGATTTTGTGAGAAACATCTTCACCCTTAAAGAAAGATTTTCTTAACTTCTTACCTGTGTGCTGATTAGATATCACCTGGTTTTCACATTAAACAGATTCCCACTTGAGAAAGCAGCAAGGATGCAGTGAGGTTTATGTTTCCTGGTGTCAACCTGTATTATTTCAGTGGACATTGTAATGAGGATGCATCTTGCTGCCTTTCCAATGAAGCAAGTTTTAATCAGTAATAGGTGAAAAACCATTCCTACAAAGGTGTTAATCAGAGACTTGGCTTTGTGGACACTTTTCAGAGAGCAAATGTGTTAGCATAAAAATAAAGCCATAAAATGGAGAGCTGATTAATCACTCAATTGGATTTCTCTGCCTGCATCATTTTTTTTCTCTGCAACCCCATGCTAAATTGTGCTTCCTGTTTTTTATAAAATGACTTAATCAAATATGACTCTGATTGCATCAGAGAAGGCCAGGTACCCTACACCATAAGAGGTGGTTTGAAATTTTGACTTGTCTACTTAAAGATCAGCAAAATTTGATCACAAGGTCAATTACGTCCCTGGTTGGGATTGAACCACCAACCTTTCGGTTAACAGCCGAATGCGCTAACCGATTGCGCCACAGAGACAGCTTGCAAAAGCCTGTACTGACAAAGGCTAAAAAGCATTCATCTAGAAAGTTTCCTAGAAAAAGGTTAAAAAGGCAATAATCTGGAGAGTTTTGCAAGATTTTTCTTCCATTGACCAACGAAGAAACACATTGGTACTTTCACATGATGAGTGAGTACTTCAGGATCTCTGACACTTACATGAGCAGCAGAGTGGCGCAGCGGAAGCGTGCTGGGCCCATAACCCAGAGGTCGGTGGATCGAAACCATCCTCTGCTATGTGCACTTATTTTTTTGTTAATTAAATTCTTCCAAAACTGGAATTGATATTTTGACTCTTTTATTTTTACTTAAAGTACAATAACTTTTAACATTTTAATTTGTTTTAATAGTATATTGACAGCATTGTTTTCTTTCAGAAATCCACTTAATTTTCTTTACCCTATTACTGAAATGGTAATTGACAAAAACAAGCTACATTGTCACCAGAAGAGCAATGCAAAATGTACAATTGATATTTCAAAATCATCTTTCCATCTTGAATTTCAATGATGCATTGGGGCAACGATTTTGTGAGAAACATCTTCACCCTTAAAGAAAGATTTTCTTAACTTCTTACCTGTGTGCTGATTAGATATCACCTGGTTTTCACATTAAACAGATTCCCACTTGAGAAAGCAGCAAGGATGCAGTGAGGTTTATGTTTCCTGGTGTCAACCTGTATTATTTCAGTGGACATTGTAATGAGGATGCATCTTGCTGCCTTTCCAATGAAGCAAGTTTTAATCAGTAATAGGTGAAAAACCATTCCTACAAAGGTGTTAATCAGAGACTTGGCTTTGTGGACACTTTTCAGAGAGCAAATGTGTTAGCATAAAAATAAAGCCATAAAATGGAGAGCTGATTAATCACTCAATTGGATTTCTCTGCCTGCATCATTTTTTTTCTCTGCAACCCCATGCTAAATTGTGCTTCCTGTTTTTTATAAAATGACTTAATCAAATATGACTCTGATTGCATCAGAGAAGGCCAGGTACCCTACACCATAAGAGGTGGTTTGAAATTTTGACTTGTCTACTTAAAGATCAGCAAAATTTGATCACAAGGTCAATTACGTCCCTGGTTGGGATTGAACCACCAACCTTTCGGTTAACAGCCGAATGCGCTAACCGATTGCGCCACAGAGACAGCTTGCAAAAGCATGTACTGACAAAGGCTAAAAAGCATTCATCTAGAAAGTTTCCTAGAAAAAGGTTAAAAAGGCAATAATCTGGAGAGTTTTGCAAGATTTTTCTTCCATTGACCAACGAAGAAACACATTGGTACTTTCACATGATGAGTGAGTACTTCAGGATCTCTGACACTTACATGAGCAGCAGAGTGGCGCAGCGGAAGCGTGCTGGGCCCATAACCCAGAGGTCGGTGGATCGAAACCATCCTCTGCTATGTGCACTTATTTTTTTGTTAATTAAATTCTTCCAAAACTGGAATTGATATTTTGACTCTTTTATGTTTACTTAAAGTACAATAACTTTTAACATTTTAATTTGTTTTAATAGTATATTGACAGCATTGTTTTCTTTCAGAAATCCACTTAATTTTCTTTACCCTATTACTGAAATGGTAATTGACAAAAACAAGCTACATTGTCACCAGAAGAGCAATGCAAAATGTACAATTGATATTTCAAAATCATCTTTCCATCTTGAATTTCAATGATGCATTGGGGCAACGATTTTGTGAGAAACATCTTCACCCTTAAAGAAAGATTTTCTTAACTTCTTACCTGTGTGCTGATTAGATATCACCTGGTTTTCACATTAAACAGATTCCCACTTGAGAAAGCAGCAAGGATGCAGTGAGGTTTATGTTTCCTGGTGTCAACCTGTATTATTTCAGTGGACATTGTAATGAGGATGCATCTTGCTGCCTTTCCAATGAAGCAAGTTTTAATCAGTAATAGGTGAAAAACCATTCCTACAAAGGTGTTAATCAGAGACTTGGCTTTGTGGACACTTTTCAGAGAGCAAATGTGTTAGCATAAAAATAAAGCCATAAAATGGAGAGCTGATTAATCACTCAATTGGATTTCTCTGCCTGCATCATTTTTTTTCTCTGCAACCCCATGCTAAATTGTGCTTCCTGTTTTTTATAAAATGACTTAATCAAATATGACTCTGATTGCATCAGAGAAGGCCAGGTACCCTACACCATAAGAGGTGGTTTGAAATTTTGACTTGTCTACTTAAAGATCAGCAAAATTTGATCACAAGGTCAATTACGTCCCTGGTTGGGATTGAACCACCAACCTTTCGGTTAACAGCCGAATGCGCTAACCGATTGCGCCACAGAGACAGCTTACAAAAGCATGTACTGACAAAGGCTAAAAAGCATTCATCTAGAAAGTTTCCTAGAAAAAGGTTAAAAAGGCAATAATCTGGAGAGTTTTGCAAGATTTTTCTTCCATTGACCAACGAAGAAACACATTGGTACTTTCACATGATGAGTGAGTACTTCAGGATCTCTGACACTTACATGAGCAGCAGAGTGGCGCAGCGGAAGCGTGCTGGGCCCATAACCCAGAGGTCGGTGGATCGAAACCATCCTCTGCTATGTGCACTTATTTTTTTGTTAATTAAATTCTTCCAAAACTGGAATTGATATTTTGACTCTTTTATTTTTACTTAAAGTACAATAACTTTTAACATTTTAATTTGTTTTAATAGTATATTGACAGCATTGTTTTCTTTCAGAAATCCACTTAATTTTCTTTACCCTATTACTGAAATGGTAATTGACAAAAACAAGCTACATTGTCACCAGAAGAGCAATGCAAAATGTACAATTGATATTTCAAAATCATCTTTCCATCTTGAATTTCAATGATGCATTGGGGCAACGATTTTGTGAGAAACATCTTCACCCTTAAAGAAAGATTTTCTTAACTTCTTACCTGTGTGCTGATTAGATATCACCTGGTTTTCACATTAAACAGATTCCCACTTGAGAAAGCAGCAAGGATGCAGTGAGGTTTATGTTTCCTGGTGTCAACCTGTATTATTTCAGTGGACATTGTAATGAGGATGCATCTTGCTGCCTTTCCAATGAAGCAAGTTTTAATCAGTAATAGGTGAAAAACCATTCCTACAAAGGTGTTAATCAGAGACTTGGCTTTGTGGACACTTTTCAGAGAGCAAATGTGTTAGCATAAAAATAAAGCCATAAAATGGAGAGCTGATTAATCACTCAATTGGATTTCTCTGCCTGCAAAATTTTTTTTCTCTGCAACCCCATGCTAAATTGTGCTTCCTGTTTTTTATAAAATGACTTAATCAAATCTGATTGCATCAGAGAAGGCCAGGTACCCTACACTATAAGAGGTGGTTTGAAATTTTGACTTGTCTACTTAAAGATCACCAAAATTTGATCACAAGGTCAATTACGTCCCTGGGTGGGATTGAACCACCAACCTTTCGGTTAACAGACGAATGCGCTAACCGATTGCGCCACAGAGACAGCTTGCAAAAGCATGTACTGACAAAGGCTAAAAAGCATTCATCTAGAAAGTTTCCTAGAAAAAGGTTAAAAAGGCAATAATCTGGAGAGTTTTGCAAGATTTTTCTTCCATTGACCAAAGACGAAACACATTGGTACTTTCACATAATGAGTGAGTACTTCAGGATCTCTGACACTTACATGAGCAGCAGAGTGGGGCAGCAGAAGCGTGCTGGGCCCATAACCCAGAGGTCGGTGGATTGAAACCATCCTCTGCTATGTGCACTTATTTTTTTGTTAATTAAATTCTTCCAAAACTGGAATTGATATTTTGACTCTTTTATTTTTACTTAAAGTACAATAACTTTTAACATTTTAATTTGTTTTAATAGTATATTGACAGCATTGTTTTCTTTCAGAAATCCACTTAATTTTCTTTACCCTATTACTGAAATGGTAATTGACAAAAACAAGCTACATTGTCACCAGAAGAGCAATGCAAAATGTACAATTGATATTTCAAAATCATCTTTCCATCTTGAATTTCAATGATGCATTGGGGCAACGATTTTGTGAGAAACATCTTCACCCTTAAAGAAAGATTTTCTTAACTTCTTACCTGTGTGCTGATTAGATATCACCTGGTTTTCACATTAAACAGATTCCCACTTGAGAAAGCAGCAAGGATGCAGTGAGGTTTATGTTTCCTGGTGTCAACCTGTATTATTTCAGTGGACATTGTAATGAGGATGCATCTTGCTGCCTTTCCAATGAAGCAAGTTTTAATCAGTAATAGGTGAAAAACCATTCCTACAAAGGTGTTAATCAGAGACTTGGCTTTGTGGACACTTTTCAGAGAGCAAATGTGTTAGCATAAAAATAAAGCCATAAAATGGAGAGCTGATTAATCACTCAATTGGATTTCTCTGCCTGCATAATTTTTTTTCTCTGCAACCCCATGCTAAATTGTGCTTCCTGTTTTTTATAAAATGACTTAATCAAATATGACTGCATCAGAGAAGGCCAGGTACCCTACACTATAAGAGGTGGTTTGAAATTTTGACTTGTCTACTTAAAGATCACCAAAATTTGATCACAAGGTCAATTACGTCCCTGGGTGCGATTGTACCACCAACCTTTCGGTTAACAGCCGAATGCGCTAACCGATTGCGCCACAGAGACAGCTTGCAAAAGCATGTACTGACAAAGGCTAAAAAGCATTCATCTAGAAAGTTTCCTAGAAAAAGTTTAAAAAGGCAATAATCTGGAGAGTTTTGCAAGATTTTTCTTCCATTGACCAAAGAAGAAACACATTGGTACTTTCACATAATGAGTGAGTACTTCAGGATCTCTGACACTTACATGAGCAGCAGAGTGGGGCAGCAGAAGCGTGCTGGGCCCATAACCCAGAGGTCGGTGGATTGAAACCATCCTCTGCTATGTGCACTTATTTTTTTGTTAATTAATTTCTTCCAAAACTGGAATTGATATTTTGACTCTTTTATTTTTACTTAAAGTACAATAACTTTTAACATTTTAATTTGTTTTAATAGTATATTGACAGCATTGTTTTCTTTCAGAAATCCACTTAATTTTCTTTACCCTATTACTGAAATGGTAATTGACAAAAACAAGCTACATTGTCACCAGAAGAGCAATGCAAAATGTACAATTGATATTTCAAAATCATCTTTCCATCTTGAATTTCAATGATGCATTGGGGCAACGATTTTGTGAGAAACATCTTCACCCTTAAAGAAAGATTTTCTTAACTTCTTACCTGTGTGCTGATTAGATATCACCTGGTTTTCACATTAAACAGATTCCCACTTGAGAAAGCAGCAAGGATGCAGTGAGGTTTATGTTTCCTGGTGTCAACCTGTATTATTTCAGTGGACATTGTAATGAGGATGCATCTTGCTGCCTTTCCAATGAAGCAAGTTTTAATCAGTAATAGGTGAAAAACCATTCCTACAAAGGTGTTAATCAGAGACTTGGCTTTGTGGACACTTTTCAGAGAGCAAATGTGTTAGCATAAAAATAAAGCCATAAAATGGAGAGCTGATTAATCACTCAATTGGATTTCTCTGCCTGCATAATTTTTTTTCTCTGCAACCCCATGCTAAATTGTGCTTCCTGTTTTTTATAAAATGACTTAATCAAATATGACTCTGATTGCATCAGAGAAGGCCAGGTACCCTACACCATAAGAGGTGGTTTGAAATTTTGACTTGTCTACTTAAAGATCAGCAAAATTTGATCACAAGGTCAATTACGTCCCTGGGTGGGATTGAACCACCAACCTTTCGGTTAACAGCCGAATGCGCTAACCGATTGCGCCACAGAGACAGCTTGCAAAAGCATGTACTGACAAAGGCTAAAAAGCATTCATCTAGATAGTTTCCTAGAAAAAAGTTAAAAAGGCAATAATCTGGAGAGTTTTGCAAGATTTTTCTTCCATTGACCAACGAAGAAACACATTGGTACTTTCACATGATGAGTGAGTACTTCAGGATCTCTGACACTTACATGAGCAGCAGAGTGGCGCAGCGGAAGCGTGCTGGGCCCATAACCCAGAGGTTGGTGGATCGAAACCATCCTCTGCTATGTGCACTTATTTTTTTGTTAATTAAATTCTTCCAAAACTGGAATTGATATTTAGACTCTTTTATTTTTACCAAAAGTACAATAACTTTTAACATTTTAATTTGTTTTAATAGTATATTGACAGCATTGTTTTCTTTCAGAAATCCACTTAATTTTCTTTACCCTATTACTGAAATGGTAATTGACAAAAACAAGCTACATTGTCACCAGAAGAGCAATGCAAAATGTACAATTGATATTTCAAAATCATCTTTCCATCTTGAATTTCAATGATGCATTGGGGCAACGATTTTGTGAGAAACATCTTCACCCTTAAAGAAAGATTTTCTTAACTTCTTACCTGTGTGCTGATTAGATATCACCTGGTTTTCACATTAAACAGATTCCCACTTGAGAAAGCAGCAAGGATGCAATGAGGTTTATGTTTCCTGGTGTCAACCTGTATTATTTCAGTGGACATTGTAATGAGGATGCATCTTGCTGCCTTTCCAATGAAGCAAGTTTTAATCAGTAATAGGTGAAAAACCATTCCTACAAAGGTGTTAATCAGAGACTTGGCTTTGTGGACACTTTTCAGAGAGCAAATGTGTTAGCATAAAAATAAAGCCATAGTATGGAGAGCTGATTAATCACTCAATTGGATTTCTCTGCCTGCATAATTTTTTTTCTCTGCTACCCCATGCTAAATTGTGCTTCCTGTTTTTTATAAAATGACTTAATCAAATCTGATTGCATCAGAGAAGGCCAGGTACCCTACACTATAAGAGGTGGTTTGAAATTTTGACTTGTCTACTTAAAGATCACCAAAATTTGATCACAAGGTCAATTACGTCCCTGGGTGGGATTGAACCACCAACCTTTCGGTTAACAGCCGAATGCACTAACCAATTGCGCCACAGAGACAGCTTGCAAAAGCATGTACTGACAAAGGCTAAAAAGCATTCATCTAGAAAGTTTCCTAGAAAAAGGTTAAAAAGGCAATAATCTGGAGAGTTTTGCAAGATTTTTCTTCCATTGACCAACGAAGAAACACATTGGTACTTTCACATGATGAGTGAGTACTTCAGGATCTCAGACACTTACACGAGCAGCAGAGTGGCGCAGCGGAAGCGTGCTGGGCCCATAACCCAGAGGTCGGTGGATCAAAACCATCCTCTGCTATGTGCACTTATTTTTTTGTTAATTAAATTCTTCCAAAACTGGAATTGATATTTTGACTCTTTTATTTTTACTTACAGTACAATAACTTTTAACATTTTAATTTGTTTTAATAGTATATTGACAGCATTGTTTTCTTTCAGAAATCCACTTAATTTTCTTTACCCTATTACTGAAATGGTAATTGACAAAAACAAGCTACATTGTCACCAGATGAGCAATGCAAAATGTACAATTGATATTTCAAAATCATCTTTCCATCTTGAATTTCAATGATGCATTGGGGCAACGATTTTGTGAGAAACATCTTCACCCTTAAAGAAAGATTTTCTTAACTTCTTACCTGTGTGCTGATTAGATATCACCTGGTTTTCACATTAAACAGATTCCCACTTGAGAAAGCAGCAAGGATGCACTGAGGTTTATGTTTCCTGGTGTCAACCTGTATTATTTCAGTGGACATTGTAATGAGGATGCATCTTGCTGCCTTTCCAATGAAGCAAGTTTTAATCAGTAATAGGTGAAAAAACATTCCTACAAAGGTGTTAATCAGAGACTTGGCTTTGTGGACACTTTTCAGAGAGCAAATGTGTTAGCATAAAAATAAAGCCATAAAATGGAGAGCTGATTAATCACTCAATTGGATTTCTCTGCCTGCATAATTTTTTTTCTCTGCAACCCCATGCTAAATTGTGCTTCCTGTTTTTTATAAAATGACTTAATCAAATATGACTCTGATTGCATCAGAGAAGGCCAGGTACCCTACACCATAAGAGGTGGTTTGAAATTTTGACTTGTCTACTTAAAGATCAGCAAAATTTGATCACAAGGTCAATTACGTCCCTGGGTGGGATTGAACCACCAACCTTTCGGTTAACAGCCGAATGCGCTAACCGATTGCGCCACAGAGACAGCTTGCAAAAGCATGTACTGACAAAGGCTAAAAAGCATTCATCTAGAAAGTTTCCTAGAAAAAAGTTAAAAAGGCAATAATCTGGAGAGTTTTGCAAGATTTTTCTTCCATTGACCAACGAAGAAACACATTGGTACTTTCACATGATGAGTGAGTACTTCAGGATCTCTGACACTTACATGAGCAGCAGAGTGGCGCAGCGGAAGCGTGCTGGGCCCAAAACCCAGAGGTCGGTGGATCAAAACCATCCTCTGCTATGTGCACTTATTTTTTTAATTAAATTCTTCCAAAGCTGGAATTGATATTTTGACTCTTTTATTTTTACTTAAAGTACAATAACTTTTAACATTTTAATTTGTTTTAATAGTATATTGACAGCATTGTTTTCTTTCAGAAATCCACTTAATTTTCTTTACCCTATTACTGAAATGGTAATTGACAAAAACAAGCTACATTGTCACCAGAAGAGCAATGCAAAATGTACAATTGATATTTCAAAATCATCTTTCCATCTTGAATTTCAATGATGCATTGGGGCAACGATTTTGTGAGAAACATCTTCACCCTTAAAGAAAGATTTTCTTAACTTCTTACCTGTGTGCTGATTAGATATCACCTGGTTTTCACATTAAACAGATTCCCACTTGAGAAAGCAGCAAGGATGCAGTGAGGTTTATGTTTCCTGGTGTCAACCTGTATTATTTCAGTGGACATTGTAATGAGGATGCATCTTGCTGCCTTTCCAATGAAGCAAGTTTTAATCAGTAATAGGTGAAAAACCATTCCTACAAAGGTGTTAATCAGAGACTTGGCTTTGTGGACACTTTTCAGAGAGCAAATGTGTTAGCATAAAAATAAAGCCATAAAATGGAGAGCTGATTAATCACTCAATTGGATTTCTCTGCCTGCATCATTTTTTTTCTCTGCAACCCCATGCTAAATTGTGCTTCCTGTTTTTTATAAAATGACTTAATCAAATATGACTCTGATTGCATCAGAGAAGGCCAGGTACCCTACACCATAAGAGGTGGTTTGAAATTTTGACTTGTCTACTTAAAGATCAGCAAAATTTGATCACAAGGTCAATTACGTCCCTGGTTGGGATTGAACCACCAACCTTTCGGTTAACAGCCGAATGCGCTAACCGATTGCGCCACAGAGACAGCTTGCAAAAGCATGTACTGACAAAGGCTAAAAAGCATTCATCTAGAAAGTTTCCTAGAAAAAGGTTAAAAAGGCAATAATCTGGAGAGTTTTGCAAGATTTTTCTTCCATTGACCAACGAAGAAACACATTGGTACTTTCACATGATGAGTGAGTACTTCAGGATCTCTGACACTTACATGAGCAGCAGAGTGGCGCAGCGGAAGCGTGCTGGGCCCATAACCCAGAGGTCGGTGGATCGAAACCATCCTCTGCTATGTGCACTTATTTTTTTGTTAATTAAATTCTTCCAAAACTGGAATTGATATTTTGACTCTTTTATTTTTACTTAAAGTACAATAACTTTTAACATTTTAATTTGTTTTAATAGTATATTGACAGCATTGTTTTCTTTCAGAAATCCACTTAATTTTCTTTACCCTATTACTGAAATGGTAATTGACAAAAACAAGCTACATTGTCACCAGAAGAGCAATGCAAAATGTACAATTGATATTTCAAAATCATCTTTCCATCTTGAATTTCAATGATGCATTGGGGCAACGATTTTGTGAGAAACATCTTCACCCTTAAAGAAAGATTTTCTTAACTTCTTACCTGTGTGCTGATTAGATATCACCTGGTTTTCACATTAAACAGATTCCCACTTGAGAAAGCAGCAAGGATGCAGTGAGGTTTATGTTTCCTGGTGTCAACCTGTATTATTTCAGTGGACATTGTAATGAGGATGCATCTTGCTGCCTTTCCAATGAAGCAAGTTTTAATCAGTAATAGGTGAAAAACCATTCCTACAAAGGTGTTAATCAGAGACTTGGCTTTGTGGACACTTTTCAGAGAGCAAATGTGTTAGCATAAAAATAAAGCCATAAAATGGAGAGCTGATTAATCACTCAATTGGATTTCTCTGCCTGCATCATTTTTTTTCTCTGCAACCCCATGCTAAATTGTGCTTCCTGTTTTTTATAAAATGACTTAATCAAATATGACTCTGATTGCATCAGAGAAGGCCAGGTACCCTACACCATAAGAGGTGGTTTGAAATTTTGACTTGTCTACTTAAAGATCAGCAAAATTTGATCACAAGGTCAATTACGTCCCTGGTTGGGATTGAACCACCAACCTTTCGGTTAACAGCCGAATGCGCTAACCGATTGCGCCACAGAGACAGCTTGCAAAAGCATGTACTGACAAAGGCTAAAAAGCATTCATCTAGAAAGTTTCCTAGAAAAAGGTTAAAAAGGCAATAATCTGGAGAGTTTTGCAAGATTTTTCTTCCATTGACCAACGAAGAAACACATTGGTACTTTCACATGATGAGTGAGTACTTCAGGATCTCTGACACTTACATGAGCAGCAGAGTGGCGCAGCGGAAGCGTGCTGGGCCCATAACCCAGAGGTCGGTGGATCGAAACCATCCTCTGCTATGTGCACTTATTTTTTTGTTAATTAAATTCTTCCAAAACTGGAATTGATATTTTGACTCTTTTATTTTTACTTAAAGTACAATAACTTTTAACATTTTAATTTGTTTTAATAGTATATTGACAGCATTGTTTTCTTTCAGAAATCCACTTAATTTTCTTTACCCTATTACTGAAATGGTAATTGACAAAAACAAGCTACATTGTCACCAGAAGAGCAATGCAAAATGTACAATTGATATTTCAAAATCATCTTTCCATCTTGAATTTCAATGATGCATTGGGGCAACGATTTTGTGAGAAACATCTTCACCCTTAAAGAAAGATTTTCTTAACTTCTTACCTGTGTGCTGATTAGATATCACCTGGTTTTCACATTAAACAGATTCCCACTTGAGAAAGCAGCAAGGATGCAGTGAGGTTTATGTTTCCTGGTGTCAACCTGTATTATTTCAGTGGACATTGTAATGAGGATGCATCTTGCTGCCTTTCCAATGAAGCAAGTTTTAATCAGTAATAGGTGAAAAACCATTCCTACAAAGGTGTTAATCAGAGACTTGGCTTTGTGGACACTTTTCAGAGAGCAAATGTGTTAGCATAAAAATAAAGCCATAAAATGGAGAGCTGATTAATCACTCAATTGGATTTCTCTGCCTGCATCATTTTTTTTCTCTGCAACCCCATGCTAAATTGTGCTTCCTGTTTTATATAAAATGACTTAATCAAATATGACTCTGATTGCATCAGAGAAGGCCAGGTACCCTACACCATAAGAGGTGGTTTGAAATTTTGACTTGTCTACTTAAAGATCAGCAAAATTTGATCACAAGGTCAATTACGTCCCTGGTTGGGATTGAACCACCAACCTTTCGGTTAACAGCCGAATGCGCTAACCGATTGCGCCACAGAGACAGCTTACAAAAGCATGTACTGACAAAGGCTAAAAAGCATTCATCTAGAAAGTTTCCTAGAAAAAGGTTAAAAAGGCAATAATCTGGAGAGTTTTGCAAGATTTTTCTTCCATTGACCAACGAAGAAACACATTGGTACTTTCACATGATGAGTGAGTACTTCAGGATCTCTGACACTTACATGAGCAGCAGAGTGGCGCAGCGGAAGCGTGCTGGGCCCATAACCCAGAGGTCGGTGGATCGAAACCATCCTCTGCTATGTGCACTTATTTTTTTGTTAATTAAATTCTTCCAAAACTGGAATTGATATTTTGACTCTTTTATTTTTACTTAAAGTACAATAACTTTTAACATTTTAATTTGTTTTAATAGTATATTGACAGCATTGTTTTCTTTCAGAAATCCACTTAATTTTCTTTACCCTATTACTGAAATGGTAATTGACAAAAACAAGCTACATTGTCACCAGAAGAGCAATGCAAAATGTACAATTGATATTTCAAAATCATCTTTCCATCTTGAATTTCAATGATGCATTGGGGCAACGATTTTGTGAGAAACATCTTCACCCTTAAAGAAAGATTTTCTTAACTTCTTACCTGTGTGCTGATTAGATATCACCTGGTTTTCACATTAAACAGATTCCCACTTGAGAAAGCAGCAAGGATGCAGTGAGGTTTATGTTTCCTGGTGTCAACCTGTATTATTTCAGTGGACATTGTAATGAGGATGCATCTTGCTGCCTTTCCAATGAAGCAAGTTTTAATCAGTAATAGGTGAAAAACCATTCCTACAAAGGTGTTAATCAGAGACTTGGCTTTGTGGACACTTTTCAGAGAGCAAATGTGTTAACATAAAAATAAAGCCATAAAATGGAGAGCTGATTAATCACTCAATTGGATTTCTCTGCCTGCATCATTTTTTTTCTCTGCAACCCCATGCTAAATTGTGCTTCCTGTTATTTATAAAATGACTTAATCAAATATGACTCTGATTGCATCAGAGAAGGCCAGGTACCCTACACCATAAGAGGTGGTTTGAAATTTTGACTTGTCTACTTAAAGATCAGCAAAATTTGATCACAAGGTCAATTACGTCCCTGGTTGGGATTGAACCACCAACCTTTCGGTTAACAGCCGAATGCGCTAACCGATTGCGCCACAGAGACAGCTTGCAAAAGCATGTACTGACAAAGGCTAAAAAGCATTCATCTAGAAAGTTTCCTAGAAAAAGGTTAAAAAGGCAATAATCTGGAGAGTTTTGCAAGATTTTTCTTCCATTGACCAACGAAGAAACACATTGGTACTTTCACATGATGAGTGAGTACTTCAGGATCTCTGACACTTACATGAGCAGCAGAGTGGCGCAGCGGAAGCGTGCTGGGCCCATAACCCAGAGGTCGGTGGATCGAAACCATCCTCTGCTATGTGCAGTTATTTTTTTGTTAATTAAATTCTTCCAAAACTGGAATTGATATTTTGACTCTTTTATTTTTACTTAAAGTACAATAACTTTTAACATTTTAATTTGTTTTAATAGTATATTGACAGCATTGTTTTCTTTCAGAAATCCACTTAATTTTCTTTACCCTATTACTGAAATGGTAATTGACAAAAACAAGCTACATTGTCACCAGAAGAGCAATGCAAAATGTACAATTGATATTTCAAAATCATCTTTCCATCTTGAATTTCAATGATGCATTGGGGCAACGATTTTGTGAGAAACATCTTCACCCTTAAAGAAAGATTTTCTTAACTTCTTACCTGTGTGCTGATTAGATATCACCTGGTTTTCACATTAAACAGATTCCCACTTGAGAAAGCAGCAAGGATGCAGTGAGGTTTATGTTTCCTGGTGTCAACCTGTATTATTTCAGTGGACATTGTAATGAGGATGCATCTTGCTGCCTTTCCAATGAAGCAAGTTTTAATCAGTAATAGGTGAAAAACCATTCCTACAAAGGTGTTAATCAGAGACTTGGCTTTGTGGACACTTTTCAGAGAGCAAATGTGTTAGCATAAAAATAAAGCCATAAAATGGAGAGCTGATTAATCACTCAATTGGATTTCTCTGCCTGCATCATTTTTTTTCTCTGCAACCCCATGCTAAATTGTGCTTCCTGTTTTTTATAAAATGACTTAATCAAATATGACTCTGATTGCATCAGAGAAGGCCAGGTACCCTACACCATAAGAGGTGGTTTGAAATTTTGACTTGTCTACTTAAAGATCAGCAAAATTTGATCACAAGGTCAATTACATCCCTGGTTGGGATTGAACCACCAACCTTTCGGTTAACAGCCGAATGCTCTAACCGATTGCGCCACAGAGACAGCTTGCAAAAGCATGTACTGACAAAGGCTAAAAAGCATTCATCTAGAAAGTTTCCTAGAAAAAGGTTAAAAAGGCAATAATCTGGAGAGTTTTGCAAGATTTTTCTTCCATTGACCAACGAAGAAACACATTGGTACTTTCACATGATAAGTGAGTACTTCAGGATCTCTGACACTTACATGAGCAGCAGAGTGGCGCAGCGGAAGCGTGCTGGGCCCATAACCCAGAGGTCGGTGGATCGAAACCATCCTCTGCTATGTGCACTTATTTTTTTGTTAATTAAATTCTTCCAAAACTGGAATTGATATTTTGACTCTTTTATTTTTACTTAAAGTACAATAACTTTTAACATTTTAATTTGTTTTAATAGTATATTGACAGCATTGTTTTCTTTCAGAAATCCACTTAATTTTCTTTACCCTATTACTGAAATGGTAATTGACAAAAACAAGCTACATTGTCACCAGAAGAGCAATGCAAAATGTACAATTGATATTTCAAAATCATCTTTCCATCTTGAATTTCAATGATGCATTGGGGCAACGATTTTGTGAGAAACATCTTCACCCTTAAAGAAAGATTTTCTTAACTTCTTACCTGTGTGCTGATTAGATATCACCTGGTTTTCACATTAAACAGATTCCCACTTGAGAAAGCAGCAAGGATGCAGTGAGGTTTATGTTTCCTGGTGTCAACCTGTATTATTTCAGTGGACATTGTAATGAGGATGCATCTTGCTGCCTTTCCAATGAAGCAAGTTTTAATCAGTAATAGGTGAAAAACCATTCCTACAAAGGTGTTAATCAGAGACTTGGCTTTGTGGACACTTTTCAGAGAGCAAATGTGTTAGCATAAAAATAAAGCCATAAAATGGAGAGCTGATTAATCACTCAATTGGATTTCTCTGCCTGCATCATTTTTTTTCTCTGCAACCCCATGCTAAATTGTGCTTCCTGTTTTTTATAAAATGACTTAATCAAATCTGATTGCATCAGAGAAGGCCAGGTACCCTACACTATAAGAGGTGGTTTGAAATTTTGACTTGTCTACTTAAAGATCACCAAAATTTGATCACAAGGTCAATTACGTCCCTGGGTGGGATTGAACCACCAACCTTTCGGTTAACAGACGAATGCGCTAACCGATTGCGCCACAGAGACAGCTTGCAAAAGCATGTACTGACAAAGGCTAAAAAGCATTCATCTAGAAAGTTTCCTAGAAAAAGGTTAAAAAGGCAATAATCTGGAGAGTTTTGCAAGATTTTTCTTCCATTGACCAAAGACGAAACACATTGGTACTTTCACATAATGAGTGAGTACTTCAGGATCTCTGACACTTACATGAGCAGCAGAGTGGGGCAGCAGAAGCGCGCTGGGCCCATAACCCAGAGGTCGGTGGATTGAAACCATCCTCTGCTATGTGCACTTATTTTTTTGTTAATTAAATTCTTCCAAAACTGGAATTGATATTTTGACTCTTTTATTTTTACTTAAAGTACAATAACTTTTAACATTTTAATTTGTTTTAATAGTATATTGACAGCATTGTTTTCTTTCAGAAATCCACTTAATTTTCTTTACCCTATTACTGAAATGGTAATTGACAAAAACAAGCTACATTGTCACCAGAAGAGCAATGCAAAATGTACAATTGATATTTCAAAATCATCTTTCCATCTTGAATTTCAATGATGCATTGGGGCAACGATTTTGTGAGAAACATCTTCACCCTTAAAGAAAGATTTTCTTAACTTCTTACCTGTGTGCTGATTAGATATCACCTGGTTTTCACATTAAACAGATTCCCACTTGAGAAAGCAGCAAGGATGCAGTGAGGTTTATGTTTCCTGGTGTCAACCTGTATTATTTCAGTGGACATTGTAATGAGGATGCATCTTGCTGCCTTTCCAATGAAGCAAGTTTTAATCAGTAATAGGTGAAAAACCATTCCTACAAAGGTGTTAATCAGAGACTTGGCTTTGTGGACACTTTTCAGAGAGCAAATGTGTTAGCATAAAAATAAAGCCATAAAATGGAGAGCTGATTAATCACTCAATTGGATTTCTCTGCCTGCATAATTTTTTTTCTCTGCAACCCCATGCTAAATTGTGCTTCCTGTTTTTTATAAAATGACTTAATCAAATATGACTGCATCAGAGAAGGCCAGGTACCCTACACTATAAGAGGTGGTTTGAAATTTTGACTTGTCTACTTAAAGATCACCAAAATTTGATCACAAGGTCAATTACGTCCCTGGGTGCGATTGTACCACCAACCTTTCGGTTAACAGCCGAATGCGCTAACCGATTGCGCCACAGAGACAGCTTGCAAAAGCATGTACTGACAAAGGCTAAAAAGCATTCATCTAGAAAGTTTCCTAGAAAAAGGTTAAAAAGGCAATAATCTGGAGAGTTTTGCAAGATTTTTCTTCCATTGACCAAAGAAGAAACACATTGGTACTTTCACATAATGAGTGAGTACTTCAGGATCTCTGACACTTACATGAGCAGCAGAGTGGGGCAGCAGAAGCGTGCTGGGCCCATAACCCAGAGGTCGGTGGATTGAAACCATCCTCTGCTATGTGCACTTATTTTTTTGTTAATTAAATTCTTCCAAAACTGGAATTGATATTTTGACTCTTTTATTTTTACTTAAAGTACAATAACTTTTAACATTTTAATTTGTTTTAATAGTATATTGACAGCATTGTTTTCTTTCAGAAATCCACTTAATTTTCTTTACCCTATTACTGAAATGGTAATTGACAAAAACAAGCTACATTGTCACCAGAAGAGCAATGCAAAATGTACAATTGATATTTCAAAATCATCTTTCCATCTTGAATTTCAATGATGCATTGGGGCAACGATTTTGTGAGAAACATCTTCACCCTTAAAGAAAGATTTTCTTAACTTCTTACCTGTGTGCTGATTAGATATCACCTGGTTTTCACATTAAACAGATTCCCACTTGAGAAAGCAGCAAGGATGCAGTGAGGTTTATGTTTCCTGGTGTCAACCTGTATTATTTCAGTGGACATTGTAATGAGGATGCATCTTGCTGCCTTTCCAATGAAGCAAGTTTTAATCAGTAATAGGTGAAAAACCATTCCTACAAAGGTGTTAATCAGAGACTTGGCTTTGTGGACACTTTTCAGAGAGCAAAAGTGTTAGCATAAAAATAAAGCCATAAAATGGAGAGCTGATTAATCACTCAATTGGATTTCTCTGCCTGCATAATTTTTTTTCTCTGCAACCCCATGCTAAATTGTGCTTCCTGTTTTTTATAAAATGACTTAATCAAATATGACTCTGATTGCATCAGAGAAGGCCAGGTACCCTACACCATAAGAGGTGGTTTGAAATTTTGACTTGTCTACTTAAAGATCAGCAAAATTTGATCACAAGGTCAATTACGTCCCTGGGTGGGATTGAACCACCAACCTTTCGGTTAACAGCCGAATGCGCTAACCGATTGCGCCACAGAGACAGCTTGCAAAAGCATGTACTGACAAAGGCTAAAAAGCATTCATCTAGAAAGTTTCCTAGAAAAAGGTTAAAAAGGCAATAATCTGGAGAGTTTTGCAAGATTTTTCTTCCATTGACCAACGAAGAAACACATTGGTACTTTCACATGATGAGTGAGTACTTCAGGATCTCTGACACTTACATGAGCAGCAGAGTGGCGCAGCGGAAGCGTGCTGGGCCCATAACCCAGAGGTCGGTGGATCGAAACCATCCTCTGCTATGTGCACTTATTTTTTTGTTAATTAAATTCTTCCAAAACTGGAATTGATATTTTGACTCTTTTATTTTTACTTAAAGTACAATAACTTTTAACATTTTAATTTGTTTTAATAGTATATTGACAGCATTGTTTTCTTTCAGAAATCCACTTAATTTTCTTTACCCTATTACTGAAATGGTAATTGACAAAAACAAGCTACATTGTCACCAGATGAGCAATGCAAAATGTACAATTGATATTTCAAAATCATCTTTCCATCTTGAATTTCAATGATGCATTGGGGCAACGATTTTGTGAGAAACATCTTCACCCTTAAAGAAAGATTTTCTTAACTTCTTACCTGTGTGCTGATTAGATATCACCTGGTTTTCACATTAAACAGATTCCCACTTGAGAAAGCAGCAAGGATGCAGTGAGGTTTATGTTTCCTGGTGTCAACCTGTATTATTTCAGTGGACATTGTAATGAGGATGCATCTTGCTGCCTTTCCAATGAAGCAAGTTTTAATCAGTAATAGGTGAAAAACCATTCCTACAAAGGTGTTAATCAGAGACTTGGCTTTGTGGACACTTTTCAGAGAGCAAATGTGTTAGCATAAAAATAAAGCCATAAAATGGAGAGCTGATTAATCACTCAATTGGATTTCTCTGCCTGCATCATTTTTTTTCTCTGCAACCCCATGCTAAATTGTGCTTCCTGTTTTTTATAAAATGACTTAATCAAATCTGATTGCATCAGAGAAGGCCAGGTACCCTACACTATAAGAGGTGGTTTGAAATTTTGACTTGTCTACTTAAAGATCACCAAAATTTGATCACAAGGTCAATTACGTCCCTGGGTGGGATTGAACCACCAACCTTTCGGTTAACAGACGAATGCGCTAACCGATTGCGCCACAGAGACAGCTTGCAAAAGCATGTACTGACAAAGGCTAAAAAGCATTCATCTAGAAAGTTTCCTAGAAAAAGGTTAAAAAGGCAATAATCTGGAGAGTTTTGCAAGATTTTTCTTCCATTGACCAAAGACGAAACACATTGGTACTTTCACATAATGAGTGAGTACTTCAGGATCTCTGACACTTACATGAGCAGCAGAGTGGGGCAGCAGAAGCGTGCTGGGCCCATAACCCAGAGGTCGGTGGATTGAAACCATCCTCTGCTATGTGCACTTATTTTTTGTTAATTAAATTCTTCCAAAACTGGAATTGATATTTTGACTCTTTTATTTTTACTTAAAGTACAATAACTTTTAACATTTTAATTTGTTTTAATAGTATATTGACAGCATTGTTTTCTTTCAGAAATCCACTTAATTTTCTTTACCCTATTACTGAAATGGTAATTGACAAAAACAAGCTACATTGTCACCAGAAGAGCAATGCAAAATGTACAATTGATATTTCAAAATCATCTTTCCATCTTGAATTTCAATGATGCATTGGGGCAACGATTTTGTGAGAAACATCTTCACCCTTAAAGAAAGATTTTCTTAACTTCTTACCTGTGTGCTGATTAGATATCACCTGGTTTTCACATTAAACAGATTCCCACTTGAGAAAGCAGCAAGGATGCAGTGAGGTTTATGTTTCCTGGTGTCAACCTGTATTATTTCAGTGGACATTGTAATGAGGATGCATCTTGCTGCCTTTCCAATGAAGCAAGTTTTAATCAGTAATAGGTGAAAAACCATTCCTACAAAGGTGTTAATCAGAGACTTGGCTTTGTGGACACTTTTCAGAGAGCAAATGTGTTAGCATAAAAATAAAGCCATAAAATGGAGAGCTGATTAATCACTCAATTGGATTTCTCTGCCTGCATAATTTTTTTTCTCTGCAACCCCATGCTAAATTGTGCTTCCTGTTTTTTATAAAATGACTTAATCAAATATGACTGCATCAGAGAAGGCCAGGTACCCTACACTATAAGAGGTGGTTTGAAATTTTGACTTGTCTACTTAAAGATCACCAAAATTTGATCACAAGGTCAATTACGTCCCTGGGTGCGATTGTACCACCAACCTTTCGGTTAACAGCCGAATGCGCTAACCGATTGCGCCACAGAGACAGCTTGCAAAAGCATGTACTGACAAAGGCTAAAAAGCATTCATCTAGAAAGTTTCCTAGAAAAAGGTTAAAAAGGCAATAATCTGGAGAGTTTTGCAAGATTTTTCTTCCATTGACCAACGAAGAAACACATTGGTACTTTCACATGATGAGTGAGTACTTCAGGATCTCTGACACTTACATGAGCAGCAGAGTGGCGCAGCGGAAGCGTGCTGGGCCCATAACCCAGAGGTCGGTGGATCGAAACCATCCTCTGCTATGTGCACTTATTTTTTTGTTAATTAAATTCTTCCAAAACTGGAATTGATATTTTGACTCTTTTATTTTTACTTAAAGTACAATAACTTTTAACATTTTAATTTGTTTTAATAGTATATTGACAGCATTGTTTTCTTTCAGAAATCCACTTAATTTTCTTTACCCTATTACTGAAATGGTAATTGACAAAAACAAGCTACATTGTCACCAGATGAGCAATGCAAAATGTACAATTGATATTTCAAAATCATCTTTCCATCTTGAATTTCAATGATGCATTGGGGCAACGATTTTGTGAGAAACATCTTCACCCTTAAAGAAAGATTTTCTTAACTTCTTACCTGTGTGCTGATTAGATATCACCTGGTTTTCACATTAAACAGATTCCCACTTGAGAAAGCAGCAAGGATGCAGTGAGGTTTATGTTTCCTGGTGTCAACCTGTATTATTTCAGTGGACATTGTAATGAGGATGCATCTTGCTGCCTTTCCAATGAAGCAAGTTTTAATCAGTAATAGGTGAAAAACCATTCCTACAAAGGTGTTAATCAGAGACTTGGCTTTGTGGACACTTTTCAGAGAGCAAATGTGTTAGCATAAAAATAAAGCCATAAAATGGAGAGCTGATTAATCACTCAATTGGATTTCTCTGCCTGCATCATTTTTTTTCTCTGCAACCCCATGCTAAATTGTGCTTCCTGTTTTTTATAAAATGACTTAATCAAATCTGATTGCATCAGAGAAGGCCAGGTACCCTACACTATAAGAGGTGGTTTGAAATTTTGACTTGTCTACTTAAAGATCACCAAAATTTGATCACAAAGTCAATTACGTCCCTGGGTGGGATTGAACCACCAGACCTTTCGGTTAACAGCCGAATGCGCTAACCGATTGCGCCACAGAGACAGCTTGCAAAAGCATGTACTGACAAAGGCTAAAAAGCATTCATCTAGAAAGTTTCCTAGAAAAAGGTTAAAAAGGCAATAATCTGGAGAGTTTTGCAAGATTTTTCTTCCATTGACCAACGAAGAAACACATTGGTACTTTCACATGATGAGAGAGTACTTCAGGATCTCTGACACTTACATGAGCAGCAGAGTAGCGCAGTGGAAGCGTGCTGGGCCCATAACCCAGAGGTCGGTGGATCGAAACCATCCTCTGCTATGTGCACTTATTTTTTTGTTAATTAAATTCTTCCAAAACTGGAATTGATATTTTGACTCTTTTATTTTTACTTAAAGTACAATAACTTTTAACATTTTAATTTGTTTTAATAGTATATTGACAGCATTGTTTTCTTTCAGAAATCCACTTAATTTTCTTTACCCTATTACTGAAATGGTAATTGACAAAAACAAGCTACATTGTCACCAGAAGAGCAATGCAAAATGTACAATTGATATTTCAAAATCATCTTTCCATCTTGAATTTCAATGATGCATTGGGGCAACGATTTTGTGAGAAACATCTTCACCCTTAAAGAAAGATTTTCTTAACTTCTTGCCTGTGTGCTGATTAGATATCACCTGGTTTTCACATTAAACAGATTCCCACTTGAGAAAGCAGCAAGGATGCAGTGAGGTTTATGTTTCCTGGTGTCAACCTGTATTATTTCAGTGGACATTGTAATGAGGATGCATCTTGCTGCCTTTCCAATGAAGCAAGTTTTAATCAGTAATAGGTGAAAAACCATTCCTACAAAGGTGTTAATCAGAGACTTGGCTTTGTGGACACTTTTCAGAGAGCAAATGTGTTAGCATAAAAATAAAGCCATAGTATGGAGAGCTGATTAATCACTCAATTGGATTTCTCTGCCTGCATAATTTTTTTTCTCTGCAACCCCATGCTAAATTGTGCTTCCTGTTTTTTATAAAATGACTTAATCAAATCTGATTGCATCAGAGAAGGCCAGGTACCCTACACTATAAGAGGTGGTTTGAAATTTTGACTTGTCTACTTAAAGATCACCAAAATTTGATCACACGGTCAATTACGTCCCTGGGTGGGATTGAACCACCAACCTTTCGGTTAACAGCCGAATGCGCTAACCAATTGCGCCACAGGGACAGCTTGCAAAAGCATGTACTGACAAAGGCTAAAAAGCATTCATCTAGAAAGTTTCCTAGAAAAAGGTTAAAAAGGCAATAATCTGGAGAGTTTTGCAAGATTTTTCTTCCATTGACCAACGAAGAAACACATTGGTACTTTCACATGATGAGTGAGTACTTCAGGATCTCTGACACTTACATGAGCAGCAGAGTGGCGCAGCGGAAGCGTGCTGGGCCCATAACCCAGAGGTCGGTGGATTGAAACCATCCTCTGCTATGTGCACTTATTTTTTTGTTAATTAAATTCTTCCAAAACTGGAATTGATATTTTGACTCTTTTATTTTTACTTACAGTACAATAACTTTTAACATTTTAATTTGTTTTAATAGTATATTGACAGCATTGTTTTCTTTCAGAAATCCACTTAATTTTCTTTACCCTATTACTGAAATGGTAATTGACAAAAACAAGCTACATTGTCACCAGATGAGCAATGCAAAATGTACAATTGATATTTCAAAATCATCTTTCCATCTTGAATTTCAATGATGCATTGGGGCAACGATTTTGTGAGAAACATCTTCACCCTTAAAGAAAGATTTTCTTAACTTCTTACCTGTGTGCTGGTTAGATATCACCTGGTTTTCACATTAAACAGATTCCCACTTGAGAAAGCAGCAAGGATGCAGTGAGGTTTATGTTTCCTGGTGTCAACCTGTATTATTTCAGTGGACATTGTAATGAGGATGCATCTTGCTGCCTTTCCAATGAAGCAAGTTTTAATCAGTAATAGGTGAAAAACCATTCCTACAAAGGTGTTAATCAGAGACTTGGCTTTGTGGACACTTTTCAGAGAGCAAATGTGTTAGCATAAAAATAAAGCCATAAAATGGAGAGCTGTTTAATCACTCAATTGGATTTCTCTGCCTGCATCATTTTTTTTCTCTGCAACCCCATGCTAAATTGTGCTTCCTGTTTTTTATAAAATGACTTAATCAAATATGACTCTGATTGCATCAGAGAAGGCCAGGTACCCTACACCATAAGAGGTGGTTTGAAATTTTGACTTGTCTACTTAAAGATCAGCAAAATTTGATCACAAGGTCAATTACGTTCCTGGTTGGGATTGAACCACCAACCTTTCGGTTAACAGCCGAATGCGCTAACCGATTGCGCCACAGAGACAGCTTGCAAAAGCATGTACTGACAAAGGCTAAAAAGCATTCATCTAGAAAGTTTCCTAGAAAAAGGTTAAAAAGGCAATAATCTGGAGAGTTTTGCAAGATTTTTCTTCCATTGACCAACGAAGAAACACATTGGTACTTTCACATGATGAGTGAGTACTTCAGGATCTCTGACACTTACATGAGCAGCAGAGTGGCGCAGCGGAAGCGTGCTGGGCCCATAACCCAGAGGTCGGTGGATCGAAACCATCCTCTGCTATGTGCACTTATTTTTTTGTTAATTAAATTCTTCCAAAACTGGAATTGATATTTTGACTCTTTTATTTTTACTTAAAGTACAATAACTTTTAACATTTTAATTTGTTTTAATAGTATATTGACAGCATTGTTTTCTTTCAGAAATCCACTTAATTTTCTTTACCCTATTACTGAAATGGTAATTGACAAAAACAAGCTACATTGTCACCAGATGAGCAATGCAAAATGTACAATTGATATTTCAAAATCATCTTTCCATCTTGAATTTCAATGATGCATTGGGGCAACGATTTTGTGAGAAACATCTTCACCCTTAAAGAAAGATTTTCTTAACTTCTTACCTGTGTGCTGATTAGATATCACCTGGTTTTCACATTAAACAGATTCCCACTTGAGAAAGCAGCAAGGATGCAGTGAGGTTTATGTTTCCTGGTGTCAACCTGTATTATTTAAGTGGACATTGTAATGAGGATGCATCTTGCTGCCTTTCCAATGAAGCAAGTTTTAATCAGTAATAGGTGAAAAACCATTCCTACAAAGGTGTTAATCAGAGACTTGGCTTTGTGGACACTTTTCAGAGAGCAAATGTGTTAGCATAAAAATAAAGCCATAAAATGGAGAGCTGATTAATCACTCAATTGGATTTCTCTGCCTGCATAATTTTTTTTCTCTGCAACCCCATGCTAAATTGTGCTTCCTGTTTTTTATAAAATGACTTAATCAAATATGACTCTGATTGCATCAGAGAAGGCCAGGTACCCTACACCATAAGAGGTGGTTTGAAATTTTGACTTGTCTACTTAAAGATCAGCAAAATTTGATCACAAGGTCAATTACGTCCCTGGGTGGGATTGAACCACCAACCTTTCGGTTAACAGCCGAATGCGCTAACCGATTGCGCCACAGAGACAGCTTGCAAAAGCATGTACTGACAAAGGCTAAAAAGCATTCATCTAGAAAGTTTCCTAGAAAAAGGTTAAAAAGGCAATAATCTGGAGAGTTTTGCAAGATTTTTCTTCCATTGACCAACGAAGAAACACATTGGTACTTTCACATGATGAGTGAGTACTTCAGGATCTCTGACACTTACATGAGCAGCAGAGTGGCGCAGCGGAAGCGTGCTGGGCCCATAACCCAGAGGTCGGTGGATCGAAACCATCCTCTGCTATGTGCACTTATTTTTTTGTTAATTAAATTCTTCCAAAACTGGAATTGATATTTTGACTCTTTTATTTTTACTTAAAGTACAATAACTTTTAACATTTTAATTTGTTTTAATAGTATATTGACAGCATTGTTTTCTTTCAGAAATCCACTTAATTTTCTTTACCCTATTACTGAAATGGTAATTGACAAAAACAAGCTACATTGTCACCAGATGAGCAATGCAAAATGTACAATTGATATTTCAAAATCATCTTTCCATCTTGAATTTCAATGATGCATTGGGGCAACGATTTTGTGAGAAACATCTTCACCCTTAAAGAAAGATTTTCTTAACTTCTTACCTGTGTGCTGATTAGATATCACCTGGTTTTCACATTAAACAGATTCCCACTTGAGAAAGCAGCAAGGATGCAGTGAGGTTTATGTTTCCTGGTGTCAACCTGTATTATTTCAGTGGACATTGTAATGAGGATGCATCTTGCTGCCTTTCCAATGAAGCAAGTTTTAATCAGTAATAGGTGAAAAACCATTCCTACAAAGGTGTTAATCAGAGACTTGGCTTTGTGGACACTTTTCAGAGAGCAAATGTGTTAGCATAAAAATAAAGCCATAAAATGGAGAGCTGATTAATCACTCAATTGGATTTCTCTGCCTGCATAATTTTTTTTCTCTGCAACCCCATGCTAAATTGTGCTTCCTGTTTTTTATAAAATGACTTAATCAAATATGACTCTGATTGCATCAGAGAAGGCCAGGTACCCTACACCATAAGAGGTGGTTTGAAATTTTGACTTGTCTACTTAAAGATCAGCAAAATTTGATCACAAGGTCAATTACGTCCCTGGGTGGGATTGAACCACCAACCTTTCGGTTAACAGCCGAAAGCGCTAACCGATTGCGCCACAGAGACAGCTTGCAAAAGCATGTACTGACAAAGGCTAAAAAGCATTCATCTAGATAGTTTCCTAGAAAAAAAGTTAAAAAGGCAATAATCTGGAGAGTTTTGCAAGATTTTTCTTCCATTGACCAACGAAGAAACACATTGGTACTTTCACATGATGAGTGAGTACTTCAGGATCTCTGACACTTACATGAGCAGCAGAGTGGCGCAGCGGAAGCGTGCTGGGCCCATAACCCAGAGGTCGGTGGATCGAAACCATCCTCTGCTATGTGCACTTATTTTTTTGTTAATTAAATTCTTCCAAAACTGGAATTGATATTTTGACTCTTTTATTTTTACTTAAAGTACAATAACTTTTAACATTTTAATTTGTTTTAATAGTATATTGACAGCATTGTTTTCTTTCAGAAATCCACTTAATTTTCTTTACCCTATTACTGAAATGGTAATTGACAAAAACAAGCTACATTGTCACCAGAAGAGCAATGCAAAATGTACAATTGATATTTCAAAATCATCTTTCCATCTTGAATTTCAATGATGCATTGGGGCAACGATTTTGTGAGAAACATCTTCACCCTTAAAGAAAGATTTTCTTAACTTCTTACCTGTGTGCTGATTAGATATCACCTGGTTTTCACATTAAACAGATTCCCACTTGAGAAAGCAGCAAGGATGCAGTGAGGTTTATGTTTCCTGGTGTCAACCTGTATTATTTCAGTGGACATTGTAATGAGGATGCATCTTGCTGCCTTTCCAATGAAGCAAGTTTTAATCAGTAATAGGTGAAAAACCATTCCTACAAAGGTGTTAATCAGAGACTTGGCTTTGTGGATACTTTTCAGAGAGCAAATGTGTTAGCATAAAAATAAAGCCATAGTATGGAGAGCTGATTAATAACTCAATTGGATTTCTCTGCCTGCATAATTTTTTTTCTCTGCAACCCCATGCTAAATTGTGCTTCCTGTTTTTTATAAAATGACTTAATCAAATCTGATTGCATCAGAGAAGGCCAGGTACCCTACACTATAAGAGGTGGTTTGAAATTTTGACTTGTCTACTTAAAGATCACCAAAATTTGATCACAAAGTCAATTACGTCCCTGGGTGGGATTGAACCACCAGACCTTTCGGTTAACAGCCGAATGCGCTAACCGATTGCGCCACAGAGACAGCTTGCAAAAGCATGTACTGACAAAGGCTAAAAAGCATTCATCTAGAAAGTTTCCTAGAAAAAGGTTAAAAAGGCAATAATCTGGAGAGTTTTGCAAGATTTTTCTTCCATTGACCAACGAAGAAACACATTGGTACTTTCACATGATGAGAGAGTACTTCAGGATCTCTGACACTTACATGAGCAGCAGAGTGGCGCAGTGGAAGCGTGCTGGGCCCATAACCCAGAGGTCGGTGGATCGAAACCATCCTCTGCTATGTGCACTTATTTTTTTGTTAATTAAATTCTTCCAAAACTGGAATTGATATTTTGACTCTTTTATTTTTACTTAAAGTACAATAACTTTTAACATTTTAATTTGTTTTAATAGTATATTGACAGCATTGTTTTCTTTCAGAAATCCACTTAATTTTCTTTACCCTATTACTGAAATGGTAATTGACAAAAACAAGCTACATTGTCACCAGAAGAGCAATGCAAAATGTACAATTGATATTTCAAAATCATCTTTCCATCTTGAATTTCAATGATGCATTGGGGCAACGATTTTGTGAGAAACATCTTCACCCTTAAAGAAGGATTTTCTTAACTTCTTGCCTGTGTGCTGATTAGATATCACCTGGTTTTCACATTAAACAGATTCCCACTTGAGAAAGCAGCAAGGATGCAGTGAGGTTTATGTTTCCTGGTGTCAACCTGTATTATTTCAGTGGACATTGTAATGAGGATGCATCTTGCTGCCTTTCCAATGAAGCAAGTTTTAATCAGTAATAGGTGAAAAACCATTCCTACAAAGGTGTTAATCAGAGACTTGGCTTTGTGGACACTTTTCAGAGAGCAAATGTGTTAGCATAAAAATAAAGCCATAGTATGGAGAGCTGATTAATCACTCAATTGGATTTCTCTGCCTGCATAATTTTTTTTCTCTGCAACCCCATGCTAAATTGTGCTTCCTGTTTTTTATAAAATGACTTAATCAAATCTGATTGCATCAGAGAAGGCCAGGTACCCTACACTATAAGAGGTGGTTTGAAATTTTGACTTGTCTACTTAAAGATCACCAAAATTTGATCACACGGTCAATTACGTCCCTGGGTGGGATTGAACCACCAACCTTTCGGTTAACAGCCGAATGCGCTAACCAATTGCGCCACAGGGACAGCTTGCAAAAGCATGTACTGACAAAGGCTAAAAAGCATTCATCTAGAAAGTTTCCTAGAAAAAGGTTAAAAAGGCAATAATCTGGAGAGTTTTGCAAGATTTTTCTTCCATTGACCAACGAAGAAACACATTGGTACTTTCACATGATGAGTGAGTACTTCAGGATCTCTGACACTTACACGAGCAGCAGAGTGGCGCAGCGGAAGCGTGCTGGGCCCATAACCCAGAGGTCGGTGGATTGAAACCATCCTCTGCTATGTGCACTTATTTTTTTGTTAATTAAATTCTTCCAAAACTGGAATTGATATTTTGACTCTTTTATTTTTACTTACAGTACAATAACTTTTAACATTTTAATTTGTTTTAATAGTATATTGACAGCATTGTTTTCTTTCAGAAATCCACTTAATTTTCTTTACCCTATTACTGAAATGGTAATTGACAAAAACAAGCTACATTGTCACCAGATGAGCAATGCAAAATGTACAATTGATATTTCAAAATCATCTTTCCATCTTGAATTTCAATGATGCATTGGGGCAACGATTTTGTGAGAAACATCTTCACCCTTAAAGAAAGATTTTCTTAACTTCTTACCTGTGTGCTGGTTAGATATCACCTGGTTTTCACATTAAACAGATTCCCACTTGAGAAAGCAGCAAGGATGCAGTGAGGTTTATGTTTCCTGGTGTCAACCTGTATTATTTCAGTGGACATTGTAATGAGGATGCATCTTGCTGCCTTTCCAATGAAGCAAGTTTTAATCAGTAATAGGTGAAAAACCATTCCTACAAAGGTGTTAATCAGAGACTTGGCTTTGTGGACACTTTTCAGAGAGCAAATGTGTTAGCATAAAAATAAAGCCATAAAATGGAGAGCTGTTTAATCACTCAATTGGATTTCTCTGCCTGCATCATTTTTTTTCTCTGCAACCCCATGCTAAATTGTGCTTCCTGTTTTTTATAAAATGACTTAATCAAATATGACTCTGATTGCATCAGAGAAGGCCAGGTACCCTACACCATAAGAGGTGGTTTGAAATTTTGACTTGTCTACTTAAAGATCAGCAAAATTTGATCACAAGGTCAATTACGTTCCTGGTTGGGATTGAACCACCAACCTTTCGGTTAACAGCCGAATGCGCTAACCGATTGCGCCACAGAGACAGCTTGCAAAAGCATGTACTGACAAAGGCTAAAAAGCATTCATCTAGAAAGTTTCCTAGAAAAAGTTTAAAAAGGCAATAATCTGGAGAGTTTTGCAAGATTTTTCTTCCATTGACCAACGAAGAAACACATTGGTACTTTCACATGATGAGTGAGTACTTCAGGATCTCTGACACTTACATGAGCAGCAGAGTGGCGCAGCGGAAGCGTGCTGGGCCCATAACCCAGAGGTCGGTGGATCGAAACCATCCTCTGCTATGTGCACTTATTTTTTTGTTAATTAAATTCTTCCAAAACTGGAATTGATATTTTGACTCTTTTATTTTTACTTAAAGTACAATAACTTTTAACATTTTAATTTGTTTTAATAGTATATTGACAGCATTGTTTTCTTTCAGAAATCCACTTAATTTTCTTTACCCTATTACTGAAATGGTAATTGACAAAAACAAGCTACATTGTCACCAGATGAGCAATGCAAAATGTACAATTGATATTTCAAAATCATCTTTCCATCTTGAATTTCAATGATGCATTGGGGCAACGATTTTGTGAGAAACATCTTCACCCTTAAAGAAAGATTTTCTTAACTTCTTACCTGTGTGCTGATTAGATATCACCTGGTTTTCACATTAAACAGATTCCCACTTGAGAAAGCAGCAAGGATGCAGTGAGGTTTATGTTTCCTGGTGTCAACCTGTATTATTTAAGTGGACATTGTAATGAGGATGCATCTTGCTGCCTTTCCAATGAAGCAAGTTTTAATCAGTAATAGGTGAAAAACCATTCCTACAAAGGTGTTAATCAGAGACTTGGCTTTGTGGACACTTTTCAGAGAGCAAATGTGTTAGCATAAAAATAAAGCCATAAAATGGAGAGCTGATTAATCACTCAATTGGATTTCTCTGCCTGCATAATTTTTTTTCTCTGCAACCCCATGCTAAATTGTGCTTCCTGTTTTTTATAAAATGACTTAATCAAATATGACTCTGATTGCATCAGAGAAGGCCAGGTACCCTACACCATAAGAGGTGGTTTGAAATTTTGACTTGTCTACTTAAAGATCAGCAAAATTTGATCACAAGGTCAATTACGTCCCTGGGTGGGATTGAACCACCAACCTTTCGGTTAACAGCCGAATGCGCTAACCGATTGCGCCACAGAGACAGCTTGCAAAAGCATGTACTGACAAAGGCTAAAAAGCATTCATCTAGAAAGTTTCCTAGAAAAAGGTTAAAAAGGCAATAATCTGGAGAGTTTTGCAAGATTTTTCTTCCATTGACCAACGAAGAAACACATTGGTACTTTCACATGATGAGTGAGTACTTCAGGATCTCTGACACTTACATGAGCAGCAGAGTGGCGCAGCGGAAGCGTGCTGGGCCCATAACCCAGAGGTCGGTGGATCGAAACCATCCTCTGCTATGTGCACTTATTTTTTTGTTAATTAAATTCTTCCAAAACTGGAATTGATATTTTGACTCTTTTATTTTTACTTAAAGTACAATAACTTTTAACATTTTAATTTGTTTTAATAGTATATTGACAGCATTGTTTTCTTTCAGAAATCCACTTAATTTTCTTTACCCTATTACTGAAATGGTAATTGACAAAAACAAGCTACATTGTCACCAGATGAGCAATGCAAAATGTACAATTGATATTTCAAAATCATCTTTCCATCTTGAATTTCAATGATGCATTGGGGCAACGATTTTGTGAGAAACATCTTCACCCTTAAAGAAAGATTTTCTTAACTTCTTACCTGTGTGCTGATTAGATATCACCTGGTTTTCACATTAAACAGATTCCCACTTGAGAAAGCAGCAAGGATGCAGTGAGGTTTATGTTTCCTGGTGTCAACCTGTATTATTTCAGTGGACATTGTAATGAGGATGCATCTTGCTGCCTTTCCAATGAAGCAAGTTTTAATCAGTAATAGGTGAAAAACCATTCCTACAAAGGTGTTAATCAGAGACTTGGCTTTGTGGACACTTTTCAGAGAGCAAATGTGTTAGCATAAAAATAAAGCCATAAAATGGAGAGCTGATTAATCACTCAATTGGATTTCTCTGCCTGCATAATTTTTTTTCTCTGCAACCCCATGCTAAATTGTGCTTCCTGTTTTTTATAAAATGACTTAATCAAATCTGATTGCATCAGAGAAGGCCAGGTACCCTACACTATAAGAGGTGGTTTGAAATTTTGACTTGTCTACTTAAAGATCACCAAAATTTGATCACAAGGTCAATTACGTCCCTGGGTGGGATTGAACCACCCACCTTTCGGTTAACAGACGAATGCGCTAACCGATTGCGCCACAGAGACAGCTTGCAAAAGCATGTACTGACAAAGGCTAAAAAGCATTCATCTAGAAAGTTTCCTAGAAAAAGGTTAAAAAGGCAATAATCTGGAGAGTTTTGCAAGATTTTTCTTCCATTGACCAAAGACGAAACACATTGGTACTTTCACATAATGAGTGAGTACTTCAGGATCTCTGACACTTACATGAGCAGCAGAGTGGGGCAGCAGAAGCGTGCTGGGCCCATAACCCAGAGGTCGGTGGATTGAAACCATCCTCTGCTATGTGCACTTATTTTTTTGTTAATTAAATTCTTCCAAAACTGGAATTGATATTTTGACTCTTTTATTTTTACTTAAAGTACAATAACTTTTAACATTTTAATTTGTTTAAATAGTATATTGACAGCATTGTTTTCTTTCAGAAATCCACTTAATTTTCTTTACCCTATTACTGGAATGGTAATTGACAAAAACAAGCTACATTGTCACCAGAAGAGCAATGCAAAATGTACAATTGATATTTCAAAATCATCTTTCCATCTTGAATTTCAATGATGCATTGGGGCAACGATTTTGTGAGAAACATCTTCACCCTTAAAGAAAGATTTTCTTAACTTCTTACCTGTGTGCTGATTAGATATCACCTGGTTTTCACATTAAACAGATTCCCACTTGAGAAAGCAGCAAGGATGCAGTGAGGTTTATGTTTCCTGGTGTCAACCTGTATTATTTCAGTGGACATTGTAATGAGGATGCATCTTGCTGCCTTTCCAATGAAGCAAGTTTTAATCAGTAATAGGTGAAAAACCATTCCTACAAAGGTGTTAATCAGAGACTTGGCTTTGTGGACACTTTTCAGAGAGCAAATGTGTTAGCATAAAAATAAAGCCATAAAATGGAGAGCTGATTAATCACTCAATTGGATTTCTCTGCCTGCATAATTTTTTTTCTCTGCAACCCCATGCTAAATTGTGCTTCCTGTTTTTTATAAAATGACTTAATCAAATATGACTGCATCAGAGAAGGCCAGGTACCCTACACTATAAGAGGTGGTTTGAAATTTTGACTTGTCTACTTAAAGATCACCAAAATTTGATCACAAGGTCAATTACGTCCCTGGGTGCGATTGAACCACCAACCTTTCGGTTAACAGCCGAATGTGCTAACCGATTGCGCCACAGAGACAGCTTGCAAAAGCATGTACTGACAAAGGCTAAAAAGCATTCATCTAGAAAGTTTCCTAGAAAAAGGTTAAAAAGGCAATAATCTGGAGAGTTTTGCAAGATTTTTCTTCCATTGACCAAAGAAGAAACACATTGGTACTTTCACATAATGAGTGAGTACTTCAGGATCTCTGACACTTACATGAGCAGCAGAGTGGGGCAGCAGAAGCGTGCTGGGCCCATAACCCAGAGGTCGGTGGATTGAAACCATCCTCTGCTATGTGCACTTATTTTTTTGTTAATTAAATTCTTCCAAAACTGGAATTGATATTTTGACTCTTTTATTTTTACTTAAAGTACAATAACTTTTAACATTTTAATTTGTTTTAATAGTATATTGACAGCATTGTTTTCTTTCAGAAATCCACTTAATTTTCTTTACCCTATTACTGAAATGGTAATTGACAAAAACAAGCTACATTGTCACCAGAAGAGCAATGCAAAATGTACAATTGATATTTCAAAATCATCTTTCCATCTTGAATTTCAATGATGCATTGGGGCAACGATTTTGTGAGAAACATCTTCACCCTTAAAGAAAGATTTTCTTAACTTCTTACCTGTGTGCTGATTAGATATCACCTGGTTTTCACATTAAACAGATTCCCACTTGAGAAAGCAGCAAGGATGCAGTGAGGTTTATGTTTCCTGGTGTCAACCTGTATTATTTCAGTGGACATTGTAATGAGGATGCATCTTGCTGCCTTTCCAATGAAGCAAGTTTTAATCAGTAATAGGTGAAAAACCATTCCTACAAAGGTGTTAATCAGAGACTTGGCTTTGTGGACACTTTTCAGAGAGCAAATGTGTTAGCATAAAAATAAAGCCATAAAATGGAGAGCTGATTAATCACTCAATTGGATTTCTCTGCCTGCATAATTTTTTTTCTCTGCAACCCCATGCTAAATTGTGCTTCCCGTTTTTTATAAAATGACTTAATCAAATATGACTCTGATTGCATCAGAGAAGGCCAGGTACCCTACACCATAAGAGGTGGTTTGAAATTTTGACTTGTCTACTTAAAGATCACCAAAATTTGATCACAAGGTCAATTACGTCCCTGGGTGGGATTGAACCACCAACCTTTCGGTTAACAGCCGAATGCGCTAACCGATTGCGCCACAGAGACAGCTTGCAAAAGCATGTACTGACAAAGGCTAAAAAGCATTCATCTAGATAGTTTCCTAGAAAAAAGTTAAAAAGGCAATAATCTGGAGAGTTTTGCAAGATTTTTCTTCCATTGACCAACGAAGAAACACATTGGTACTTTCACATGATGAGTGAGTACTTCAGGATCTCTGACACTTACATGAGCAGCAGAGTGGCGCAGCGGAAGCGTGCTGGGCCCATAACCCAGAGGTCGGTGGATCGAAACCATCCTCTGCTATGTGCACTTATTTTTTTGTTAATTAAATTCTTCCAAAACTGGAATTGATATTTTGACTCTTTTATTTTTACTTAAAGTACAATAACTTTTAACATTTTAATTTGTTTTAATAGTATATTGACAGCATTGTTTTCTTTCAGAAATCCACTTAATTTTCTTTACCCTATTACTGAAATGGTAATTGACAAAAACAAGCTACATTGTCACCAGAAGAGCAATGCAAAATGTACAATTGATATTTCAAAATCATCTTTCCATCTTGAATTTCAATGATGCATTGGGGCAACGATTTTGTGAGAAACATCTTCACCCTTAAAGAAAGATTTTCTTAACTTCTTACCTGTGTGCTGATTAGATATCACCTGGTTTTCACATTAAACAGATTCCCACTTGAGAAAGCAGCAAGGATGCAGTGAGGTTTATGTTTCCTGGTGTCAACCTGTATTATTTCAGTGGACATTGTAATGAGGATGCATCTTGCTGCCTTTCCAATGAAGCAAGTTTTAATCAGTAATAGGTGAAAAACCATTCCTACAAAGGTGTTAATCAGAGACTTGGCTTTGTGGATACTTTTCAGAGAGCAAATGTGTTAGCATAAAAATAAAGCCATAGTATGGAGAGCTGATTAATCACTCAATTGGATTTCTCTGCCTGCATAATTTTTTTTCTCTGCAACCCCATGCTAAATTGTGCTTCCTGTTTTTTATAAAATGACTTAATCAAATCTGATTGCATCAGAGAAGGCCAGGTACCCTACACTATAAGAGGTGGTTTGAAATTTTGACTTGTCTACTTAAAGATCACCAAAATTTGATCACAAGGTCAATTACGTCCCTGGGTGGGATTGAACCACCAGACCTTTCGGTTAACAGCCGAATGCGCTAACCGATTGCGCCACAGAGACAGCTTGCAAAAGCATGTACTGACAAAGGCTAAAAAGCATTCATCTAGAAAGTTTCCTAGAAAAAGGTTAAAAAGGCAATAATCTGGAGAGTTTTGCAAGATTTTTCTTCCATTGACCAACGAAGAAACACATTGGTACTTTCACATGATGAGTGAGTACTTCAGGATCTCTGACACTTACACGAGCAGCAGAGTGGCGCAGCGGAAGCGTGCTGGGCCCATAACCCAGAGGTCGGTGGATCAAAACCATCCTCTGCTATGTGCACTTATTTTTTTGTTAATTAAATTCTTCCATACTGGAATTGATATTTTGACTCTTTTATTTTTACTTACAGTACAATAACTTTTAACATTTTAATTTGTTTTAATAGTATATTGACAGCATTGTTTTCTTTCAGAAATCCACTTAATTTTCTTTACCCTATTACTGAAATGGTAATTGACAAAAACAAGCTACATTGTCACCAGATGAGCAATGCAAAATGTACAATTGATATTTCAAAATCATCTTTCCATCTTGAATTTCAATGATGCATTGGGGCAACAATTTTGTGAGAAACATCTTCACCCTTAAAGAAAGATTTTCTTAACTTCTTACCTGTGTGCTGGTTAGATATCACCTGGTTTTCACATTAAACAGATTCCCACTTGAGAAAGCAGCAAGGATGCAGTGAGGTTTATGTTTCCTGGTGTCAACCTGTATTATTTCAGTGGACATTGTAATGAGGATGCATCTTGCTGCCTTTCCAATGAAGCAAGTTTTAATCAGTAATAGGTGAAAAACCATTCCTACAAAGGTGTTAATCAGAGACTTGGCTTTGTGGACACTTTTCAGAGAGCAAATGTGTTAGCATAAAAATAAAGCCATAAAATGGAGAGCTGATTAATCACTCAATTGGATTTCTCTGCCTGCATAATTTTTTTTCTCTGCAACCCCATGCTAAATTGTGCTTCCTGTTTTTTATAAAATGACAATCAAATATGACTCTGATTGCATCAGAGAAGGCCAGGTACCCTACACCATAAGAGGTGGTTTGAAATTTTGACTTGTCTACTTAAAGATCAGCAAAATTTGATCACAAGGTCAATTACGTCCCTGGGTGGGATTGAACCACCAACCTTTCGGTTAACAGCCGAATGCGCTAACCGATTGCGCCACAGAGACACCTTGCAAAAGCATGTACTGACAAAGGCTAAAAAGCATTCATCTAGAAAGTTTCCTAGAAAAAAGTTAAAAAGGCAATAATCTGGAGAGTTTTGCAAGATTTTTCTTCCATTGACAAACGAAGAAACACATTGGTACTTTGACATGATGAGTGAGTACTTCAGGATCTCTGACACTTACATGAGCAGCAGAGTGGCGCAGCGGAAGCGTGCTGGGCCCATAACCCAGAGGTCGGTGGATCGAAACCATCCTCTGCTATGTGCATTTATTTTTTGGTTAATTAAATTCTTCCAAAACTGGAATTGATATTTTGACTCTTTTATTTTTACTTAAAGTACAATAACTTTTAACATTTTAATTTGTTTTAATAGTATATTGACAGCATTGTTTTCTTTCAGAAATCCACTTAATTTTCTTTACCCTATTACTGAAATGGTAATTGACAAAAACAAGCTACATTGTCACCAGAAGAGCAATGCAAAATGTACAATTGATATTTCAAAATCATCTTTCCAGCTTGAATTTCAATGATGCATTGGGGCAACGATTTTGTGAGAAACATCTTCACCCTTAAAGAAAGATTTTCTTAACTTCTTACCTGTGTGCTGATTAGATATCACCTGGTTTTCACATTAAACAGATTCCCACTTAAGAAAGCAGCAAGGATGCAGTGAGGTTTATGTTTCCTGGTGTCAACCTGTATTATTTCAGTGGACATTGTAATGAGGATGCATCTTGCTGCCTTTCCAATGAAGCAAGTTTTAATCAGTAATAGGTGAAAAACCATTCCTACAAAGGTGTTAATCAGAGACTTAGCTTTGTGGACACTTTTCAGAGAGCAAATGTGTTAGCATAAAAATAAAGCCATAAAATGGAGAGCTGATTAATCACTCAATTGGATTTCTCTGCCTGCATAATTTTTTTTCTCTGCAACCCCATGCTAAATTGTGCTTCCTGTTTTTTATAAAATGACAATCAAATATGACTCTGATTGCATCAGAGAAGGCCAGGTACCCTACACCATAAGAGGTGGTTTGAAATTTTGACTTGTCTACTTAAAGATCAGCAAAATTTGATCACAAGGTCAATTACGTCCCTGGGTGGGATTGAACCACCAACCTTTCGGTTAACAGCCGAATGCGCTAACCGATTGCGCCACAGAGACACCTTGCAAAAGCATGTACTGACAAAGGCTAAAAAGCATTCATCTAGAAAGTTTCCTAGAAAAAAGTTAAAAAGGCAATAATCTGGAGAGTTTTGCAAGATTTTTCTTCCATTGACAAACGAAGAAACACATTGGTACTTTGACATGATGAGTGAGTACTTCAGGATCTCTGACACTTACATGAGCAGCAGAGTGGCGCAGCGGAAGCGTGCTGGGCCCATAACCCAGAGGTCGGTGGATCAAAACCATCCTCTGCTATGTGCACTTATTTTTTTAATTAAATTCTTCCAAAACTGGAATTGATATTTTGACTCTTTTATTTTTACTTAAAGTACAATAACTTTTAACATTTTAATTTGTTTTAATAGTATATTGACAGCATTGTTTTCTTTCAGAAATCCACTTAATTTTCTTTACCCTATTACTGAAATGGTAATTGACAAAAACAAGCTACATTGTCACCAGAAGAGCAATGCAAAATGTACAATTGATATTTCAAAATCATCTTTCCATCTTGAATTTCAATGATGCATTGGGGCAACGATTTTGTGAGAAACATCTTCACCCTTAAAGAAAGATTTTCTTAACTTCTTACCTGTGTGCTGATTAGATATCACCTGGTTTTCACATTAAACAGATTCCCACTTGAGAAAGCAGCAAGGATGCAGTGAGGTTTATGTTTCCTGGTGTCAACCTGTATTATTTCAGTGGACATTGTAATGAGGATGCATCTTGCTGCCTTTCCAATGAAGCAAGTTTTAATCAGTAATAGGTGAAAAACCATTCCTACAAAGGTGTTAATCAGAGACTTGGCTTTGTGGACACTTTTCAGAGAGCAAATGTGTTAGCATAAAAATAAAGCCATAAAATGGAGAGATGATTAATCACTCAATTGGATTTCTCTGCCTGCATCATTTTTTTTCTCTGCAACCCCATGCTAAATTGTGCTTCCTGTTTTTTATAAAATGACTTAATCAAATATGACTCTGATTGCATCAGAGAAGGCCAGGTACCCTACACCATAAGAGGTGGTTTGAAATTTTGACTTGTCTACTTAAAGATCAGCAAAATTTGATCACAAGGTCAATTACGTCCCTGGTTGGGATTGAACCACCAACCTTTCGGTTAACAGCCGAATGCGCTAACCGATTGCGCCACAGAGACAGCTTGCAAAAGCATGTACTGACAAAGGCTAAAAAGCATTCATCTAGAAAGTTTCCTAGAAAAAGGTTAAAAAGGCAATAATCTGGAGAGTTTTGCAAGATTTTTCTTCCATTGACCAACGAAGAAACACATTGGTACTTTCACATGATGAGTGAGTACTTCAGGATCTCTGACACTTACATGAGCAGCAGAGTGGCGCAGCGGAAGCGTGCTGGGCCCATAACCCAGAGGTCGGTGGATCGAAACCATCCTCTGCTATGTGCACTTATTTTTTTGTTAAATAAATTCTTCCAAAACTGGAATTGATATTTTGACTCTTTTATTTTTACTTAAAGTACAATAACTTTTAACATTTTAATTTGTTTTAATAGTATATTGACAGCATTGTTTTCTTTCAGAAATCCACTTAATTTTCTTTACCCTATTACTGAAATGGTAATTGACAAAAACAAGCTACATTGTCACCAGAAGAGCAATGCAAAATGTACAATTGATATTTCAAAATCATCTTTCCATCTTGAATTTCAATGATGCATTGGGGCAACGATTTTGTGAGAAACATCTTCACCCTTAAAGAAAGATTTTATTAACTTCTTACCTGTGTGCTGATTAGATATCACCTGGTTTTCACATTAAACAGATTCCCACTTGAGAAAGCAGCAAGGATGCAGTGAGGTTTATGTTTCCTGGTGTCAACCTGTATTATTTCAGTGGACATTGTAATGAGGATGCATCTTGCTGCCTTTCCAATGAAGCAAGTTTTAATCAGTAATAGGTGAAAAACCATTCCTACAAAGGTGTTAATCAGAGACTTGGCTTTGTGGACACTTTTCAGAGAGCAAATGTGTTAGCATAAAAATAAAGCCATAGTATGGAGAGCTGATTAATCACTCAATTGGATTTCTCTGCCTGCATAATTTTTTTTCTCTGCAACCCCATGCTAAATTGTGCTTCCTGTTTTTTATAAAATGACTTAATCAAATCTGATTGCATCAGAGAAGGCCAGGTACCCTACACTATAAGAGGTGGTTTGAAATTTTGACTTGTCTACTTAAAGATCACCAAAATTTGATCACAAGGTCAATTACGTCCCTGGGTGGGATTGAACCACCAACCTTTCGGTTAACAGCCAAATGCGCTAACCGATTGCGCCACAGAGACAGCTTGCAAAAGCATGTACTGACAAAGGCTAAAAAGCATTCATCTAGAAAGTTTCCTAGAAAAAGGTTAAAAAGGCAATAATCTGGAGAGTTTTGCAAGATTTTTCTTCCATTGACCAACGAAGAAACACATTGGTACTTTCACATGATGAGTGAGTACTTCAGGATCTCTGACACTTACATGAGCAGCAGAGTGGCGCAGCGGAAGCGTGCTGGGCCCATAACCCAGAGGTCGGTGGATCAAAACCATCCTCTGCTATGTGCACTTAATTTTTTGTTAATTAAATTCTTCCAAAACTGGAATTGATATTTTGACTCTTTTATTTTTACTTACAGTACAATAACTTTTAACATTTTAATTTGTTTTAATAGTATATTGACAGCATTGTTTTCTTTCAGAAATCCACTTAATTTTCTTTACCCTATTACTGAAATGGTAATTGACAAAAACAAGCTACATTGTCACCAGATGAGCAATGCAAAATGTACAATTGATATTTCAAAATCATCTTTCCATCTTGAATTTCAATGATGCATTGGGGCAACGATTTTGTGAGAAACATCTTCACCCTTAAAGAAAGATTTTTTTAACTTCTTACCTGTGTGCTGATTAGATATCACCTGGTTTTCACATTAAACAGATTCCCACTTGAGAAAGCAGCAAGGATGCAGTGAGGTTTATGTTTCCTGGTGTCAACCTGTATTATTTCAGTGGACATTGTAATGAGGATGCATCTTGCTGCCTTTCCAATGAAGCAAGTTTTAATCAGTAATAGGTGAAAAACCATTCCTACAAAGGTGTTAATCAGAGACTTGGCTTTGTGGACACTTTTCAGAGAGCAAATGTGTTAGCATAAAAATAAAGCCATAAAATGGAGAGCTGATTAATCACTCAATTGGATTTCTCTGCCTGCATCATTTTTTTTCTCTGCAACCCCATGCTAAATTGTGCTTCCTGTTTTTTATAAAATGACTTAATCAAATCTGATTGCATCAGAGAAGGCCAGGTACCCTACACTATAAGAGGTGGTTTGAAATTTTGACTTGTCTACTTAAAGATCACCAAAATTTGATCACAAGGTCAATTACGTCCCTGGGTGGGATTGAACCACCAACCTTTCGGTTAACAGCCGAATGCGCTAACCGATTGCGCCACAGAGACAGCTTGCAAAAGCATGTACTGACAAAGGCTAAAAAGCATTCATCTAGAAAGTTTCCTAGAAAAAGGTTAAAAAGGCAATAATCTGGAGAGTTTTGCAAGATTTTTCTTCCATTGACCAACGAAGAAACACATTGGTACTTTCACATGATGAGTGAGTACTTCAGGATCTCTGACACTTACATGAGCAGCAGAGTGGCGCAGCGGAAGCGTGCTGGGCCCATAACCCTGAGGTCAGTGGATCAAAACCATCCTCTGCTATGTGCACTTATTTTTTTGTTAATTAAATTCTTCCAAAACTGGAATTGATATTTTGACTCTTTTATTTTTACTTACAGTACAAAAACTTTTAACATTTTAATTTGTTTTAATAGTATATTGACAGCATTGTTTTCTTTCAGAAATCCACTTAATTTTCTTTACCCTATTACTGAAATGGTAATTGACAAAAACAAGCTACATTGTCACCAGATGAGCAATGCAAAATGTACAATTGATATTTCAAAATCATCTTTCCATCTTGAATTTCAATGATGCATTGGGGCAACGATTTTGTGAGAAACATCTTCACCCTTAAAGAAAGATTTTTTTAACTTCTTACCTGTGTGATGATTAGATATCACCTGGTTTTCACATTAAACAGATTCCCACTTGAGAAAGCAGCAAGGATGCAGTGAGGTTTATGTTTCCTGGTGTCAACCTGTATTATTTCAGTGAACATTGTAATGAGGATGCATCTTTCTGCCTTTCCAATGAAGCAAGTTTTAATCAGTAATAGGTGAAAAACCATTCCTACAAAGGTGTTAATCAGAGACTTGGCTTTGTGGACACTTTTCAGAGAGCAAATGTGTTAGCATAAAAATAAAGCCATAAAATGGAGAGCTGATTAATCACTCAATTGGATTTCTCTGCCTGCATCATTTTTTTTCTCTGCAACCCCATGCTAAATTGTGCTTCCTGTTTTTTATAAAATGACTTAATCAAATATGACTCTGATTGCATCAGAGAAGGCCAGGTACCCTACACCATAAGAGGTGGTTTGAAATTTTGACTTGTCTACTTAAAGATCAGCAAAATTTGATCACAAGGTCAATTACGTCCCTGGTTGGGATTGAACCACCAACCTTTCGGTTAACAGCCGAATGCGCTAACCGATTGCGCCACAGAGACAGCATGCAAAAGCATGTACTGACAAAGGCTAAAAAGCATTCATCTAGAAAGTTTCCTAGAAAAAGGTTAAAAAGGCAATAATCTGGAGAGTTTTGCAAGATTTTTCTTCCATTGACCAACGAAGAAACACATTGGTACTTTCACATGATGAGTGAGTACTTCAGGATCTCTGACACTTACATGAGCAGCAGAGTGGTGCAGCGGAAGCGTGCTGGGCCCATAACCCAGAGGTCGGTGGATCGAAACCATCCTCTGCTATGTGTACTTATTTTTTTGTTAATTAAATTCTTCCAAAACTGGAATTGATATTTTGACTCTTTTATTTTTACTTAAAGTACAATAACTTTTAACATTTTAATTTGTTTTAATAGTATATTGACAGCATTGTTTTCTTTCAGAAATCCACTTAATTTTCTTTACCCTATTACTGAAATGGTAATTGACAAAAACAAGCTACATTGTCACCAGAAGAGCAATGCAAAATGTACAATTGATATTTCAAAATCATCTTTCCATCTTGAATTTCAATGATGCATTGGGGCAACGATTTTGTGAGAAACATCTTCACCCTTAAAGAAAGATTTTCTTAACTTCTTACCTGTGTGCTGATTAGATATCACCTGGTTTTCACATTAAACAGATTCCCACTTGAGAAAGCAGCAAGGATGCAGTGAGGTTTATGTTTCCTGGTGTCAACCTGTATTATTTCAGTGGACATTGTAATGAGGATGCATCTTGCTGCCTTTCCAATGAAGCAAGTTTTAATCAGTAATAGGTGAAAAACCATTCCTACAAAGGTGTTAATCAGAGACTTGGCTTTGTGGACACTTTTCAGAGAGCAAATGTGTTAGCATAAAAATAAAGCCATAAAATGGAGAGCTGATTAATCACTCAATTGGATTTCTCTGCCTGCATAATTTTTTTTCTCTGCAAGCCCATGCTAAATTGTGCTTCCTGTTTTTTATAAAATGACTTAATCAAATCAGATTGCATCAGAGAAGGCCAGGTACCCTACACTATAAGAGGTGGTTTGAAATTTTGACTTGTCTACTTAAAGATCACCAAAATTTGATCACAAGGTCAATTATGTCCCTGGGTGGGATTGAACCACCAACCTTTCGGTTAACAGCCGAATGCTCTAACCGATTGCGCCACAGAGACAGCTTGCAAAAGCATGTACTGACAAAGGCTAAAAAGCATTCATCTAGAAAGTTTCCTAGAAAAAGGTTAAAAAGGCAATAATCTGGAGAGTTTTGCAAGATTTTTCTTCCATTGACCAACGAAGAAACACATTGGTACTTTCATATGAGGAGTGAGTACTTCAGGATCTCTGACACTTACATGAGCAGCAGAGTGGTGCAGCGGAAGCGTGCTGGGCCCATAACCCTGAGGTCGGTGGATCAAAACCATCCTCTGCTATGTGCACTTATTTTTTTGTTAATTAAATTCTTCCAAAACTGGAATTGATATTTTGACTCTTTTATTTTTACTTACAGTACAATAACTTTTAACATTTTAATTTGTTTTAATAGTATATTGACAGCATTGTTTTCTTTCAGAAATCCACTTAATTTTCTTTACCCTATTACTGAAATGGTAATTGACAAAAACAAGCTACATTGTCACCAGATGAGCAATGCAAAATGTACAATTGATATTTCAAAATCATCTTTCCATCTTGAATTTCAATGATGCATTGGGGCAACGATTTTGTGAGAAACATCTTCACCCTTAAAGAAAGATTTTTTTAACTTCTTACCTGTGTGCTGATTAGATATCACCTGGTTTTCACATTAAACAGATTCCCACTTGAGAAAGCAGCAAGGATGCAGTGAGGTTTATGTTTCCTGGTGTCAACCTGTATTATTTCAGTGGACATTGTAATGAGGATGCATCTTGCTGCCTTTCCAATGAAGCAAGTTTTAATCAGTAATAGGTGAAAAACCATTCCTACAAAGGTGTTAATCAGAGACTTGGCTTTGTGGACACTTTTCAGAGAGCAAATGTGTTAGCATAAAAATAAAGCCATAAAATGGAGAGCTGATTAATCACTCAATTGGATTTCTCTGCCTGCATAATTTTTTTTCTCTGCAACCCCATGCTAAATTGTGCTTCCTGTTTTTTTATAAAATGACTTAATCAAATCTGACTCTGATTGCATCAGAGAAGGCCGGGTACCCTACACTATAAGAGGTGGTTTGAAATTTTGACTTGTCTACTTAAAGATCACCAAAATTTGATCACAAGGTCAATTACGTCCCTGGGTGGGATTGAACCACCAACCTTTCGGTTAACAGCCGAATGCGCTAACCGATTGCGCCACAGAGTCAGCTTGCAAAAGCATGTACTGACAAAGGCTAAAAAGCATTCATCTAGAAAGTTTCCTAGAAAACGGTTAAAAAGGCAATAATCTGGAGAGTTTTGCAAGATTTTTCTTCCATTGACCAACGAAGAAACAGATTGGTACTTGCACATGATGAGTGAGTACTTCAGGATCTCTGACACTTACATGAGCAGCAGAGTGGCGCAGCGGAAGCGTGCTGGGCCCATAACCCAGAGGTCGGTGGATCGAAACCATCCTCTGCTATGTGCACTTATTTTTTTGTTAATTAAATTCTTCCAAAACTGGAATTGATATTTTGACTCTTCTATTTTTACTTAAAGTACAATAACTTTTAACATTTTAATTTGTTTTAATAGTATATTGACAGCATTGTTTTCTTTCAGAAATCCACTTAATTTTCTTTACCCTATTACTGAAATGGTAATTGACAAAAACAAGCTACATTGTCACCAGAAGAGCAATGCAAAATGTACAATTGATATTTCAAAATCATCTTTCCATCTTGAATTTCAATGATGCATTGGGGCAACGATTTTGTGAGAAACATCTTCACCCTTAAAGAAAGATTTTCTTAACTTCTTACCTGTGTGCTGATTAGATATCACCTGGTTTTCACATTAAACAGATTCCCACTTGAGAAAGCAGCAAGGATGCAGTGAGGTTTATGTTTCCTGGTGTCAACCTGTATTATTTCAGTGGACATTGTAATGAGGATGCATCTTGCTGCCTTTCCAATGAAGCAAGTTTTAATCAGTAATAGGTAAAAAACCATTCCTACAAAGGTGTTAATCAGAGACTTGGCTTTGTGGACACTTTTCAGAGAGCAAATGTGTTAGCATAAAAATAAAGCCATAAAATGGAGAGCTGATTAATCACTCAATTGGATTTCTCTGCCTGCATAATTTTTTTTCTCTGCAACCCCATGCTAAATTGTGCTTCCTGTTTTTTTTAAAATGACTTAATCAAATCTGATTGCATCAGAGAAGGCCAGGTACCCTACACTATAAGAGGTGGTTTGAAATTTTGACTTGTCTACTTAAAGATCAGCAAAATTTGATCACAAGGTCAATTACGTCCCTGGGTGGGATTGAACCACCAACCTTTCGGTTAACAGCCGAATGCGCTAACCGATTGCGCCACAGAGACAGCTTGCAAAAGCATGTACTGACAAAGGCTAAAAAGCATTCATCTAGAAAGTTTCCTAGAAAAAGGTTAAAAAGGCAATAATCTGGAGAGTTTTGCAAGATTTTTCTTCCATTGACCAATGAAGAAACACATTGGTACTTTCACATGATGAGTGAGTACTTCAGGATCTCTGACACCTACATGAGCAGCAGAGTGGCGCAGCGGAAGCGTGCTGGGCCCAAAACCCAGAGGTCGGTAGATCGAAACCATCCTCTGCTATTTGCACTTATTTTTTTGTTAATTAAATTCTTCCAAAACTGGAATTGATATTTTGACTCTTTTATTTTTACTTAAAGTACAATAACTTTTAACATTTTAATTTGTTTTAATAGTATATTGACAGCATTGTTTTCTTTCAGAAATCCACTTAATTTTCTTTACCCTATTACTGAAATGGTAATTGACAAAAACAAGCTACATTGTCACCAGATGAGCAATACAAAATGTACAATTGATATTTCAAAATCATCTTTCCATCTTGAATTTCAATGATGCATTGGGGCAACGATTTTGTGAGAAACATCTTCACCCTTAAAGAAAGATTTTCTTAACTTCTTACCTGTGTGCTGATTAGATATCACCTGGTTTTCACATTAAACAGATTCCCACTTGAGAAAGCAGCAAGGATGCAGTGAGGTTTATGTTTCCTGGTGTCAACCTGTATTATTTCAGTGGACATTGTAATGAGGATGCATCTTGCTGCCTTTCCAATGAAGCAAGTTTTAATCAGTAATAGGTGAAAAACCATTCCTACAAAGGTGTTAATCAGAGACTTGGCTTTGTGGACACTTTTCAGAGAGCAAATGTGTTAGCATAAAAATAAAGCCATAAAATGGAGAGCTGATTAATCACTCAATTGGATTTCTCTGCCTGCATAATTTTTTTTCTCTGCAACCCCATGCTAAATTGTGCTTCCTGTTTTTTTTTAAATGACTTAATCAAATCTGATTGCATCAGAGAAGGCCAGGTACCCTACACTATAAGAGGTGGTTTGAAATTTTGACTTGTCTACTTAAAGATCACCAAAATTTGATCACAAGGTCAATTACGTCCCTGGGTAGGATTGAACCACCAACCTTTCGGTTAACAGTCGAATGCGCTAACCGATTGCGCCACAGAGACTACTTGCAAAAGCATGTACTAACAAAGGCTAAAAAGCATTCATCTAGAAAATTTCCTAGAAAAAGGTTAAAAAGGCAATAATCTGGAGAGTTTTGCAAGATTTTTCTTCCATTGACCAACAAAGAAACACATTGGTACTTTCAGATGATGAGTGAGTACTTCAGGATCTCTGACACTTACATGAGCAGCAGAGTGGCGCAGCGGAAGCGTGCTGGGCCCATAACCCAGAGGTCGTTGGATTGAAACCATCCTCTGCTATGTGCACTTATTTTTTTGTTAATTAAATTCTTCCAAAACTGGAATTGATATTTTGACTCTTTTATTTTTACTTAAAGTACAATAACTTTTAACATTTTAATTTGTTTTAATAGTATATTGACAGCATTGTTTTCTTTCAGAAATCCACTTAATTTTCTTTACCCTATTACTGAAATGGTAATTGACAAAAACAAGCTACATTGTCACCAGAAGAGCAATGCAAAATGTACAATTGATATTTCAAAATCATCTTTCCATCTTGAATTTCAATGATGCATTGGGGCAACGATTTTGTGAGAAACATCTTCACCCTTAAAGAAAGATTTTCTTAACTTCTTACCTGTGTGCTGATTAGATATCACCTGGTTTTCACATTAAACAGATTCCCACTTGAGAAAGCAGCAAGGATGCAGTGAGGTTTATTTTTCCTGGTGTCAACCTGTATTATTTCAGTGGACATTGTAATGAGGATGCATCTTGCTGCCTTTCCAATGAAGCAAGTTTTAATCAGTAATTGGTGAAAAACCATTCCTACAAAGGTGTTAATCAGAGACTTGGCTTTGTGGACACTTTTCAGAGAGCAAATGTGTTAGCATAAAAATAAAGCCATAAAATGGAGAGCTGATTAATCACTCAATTGGATTTCTCTGCCTGCATAATTTTTTTTTTCTCTGCAACCCCATGCTAAATTGTGCTTCCTGTTTTTTATAAAATGACTTAATCAAATCTGACTCTGATTGCATCAGAGAAGGCCAGGTACCCTACACTATAAGAGGTGGTTTGAAATTTTGACTTGTCTACTTAAAGATCAGCAAAATTTGATCACAAGGTCAATTACGTCCCTGGGTGGTATTGTACCACCAACCTTTCGGTTAATAGCCGAATGCGCTAACCGATTGCACCACAGAGACAACTTGCAAAAGCATGTACTGACAAAGGCTAAAAAGCATTCATCTAGAAAGTTTCCTAGAAAAAGGTTAAAAAGGCAATAATCTGGAGAGTTTTGCAAGATTTTTCTTCCATTGACCAACGAAGAAACACATTGGTACTTTCACATGATGAGTGAGTACTTCAGGATCTCTGACACTTACATGAGAAGCAGAGTGGCACAGCGGAAGCGTGCTGGGCCCATAACCCAGAGGTCATTGGTTCGAAACCATCCTCTGCTATGTGCATTATTTTTTTGTTAATTAAATTCTTCCAAAACCGGAATTGATATTTTGACTCTTTTATTTTTACTTAAAGTACAATAACTTTTAACATTTTAATTCGTTTTAATAGTATATTGACAGCATTGTTTTCTTTCAGAAATCCACTTAATTTTCTTTACCCTATTACTGAAATGGTAATTGACAAAAACAAGCTACATTGTCACCAGAAGAGCAATGCAAAAGGTACAATTGATATTTCAAAATCATCTTTCCAGCTTGAATTTCAATGATGCATTGGGGCAACGATTTTGTGAGAAACATCTTCACCCTTAAAGAAAGATTTTCTTAACTTCTTACCTGTGTGCTGATTAGATATCACCTGGTTTTCACATTAAACAGATTCCCACTTGAGAAAGCAGCAAGGATGCAGTGAGGTTTATGTTTCCTGGTGTCAACCTGTATTATTTCAGTGGACATTGTAATGAGGATGCATCTTGCTGCCTTTCCAATGAAGCAAGTTTTAATCAGTAATAGGTGAAAAACCATTCCTACAAAGGTGTTAATCAGAGACTTGGCTTTGTGGACACTTTTTCAGAGAGCAAATGTGTTAGCATAAAAATAAAGCCATAAAATGGAGAGCTGATTAATCACTCAATTGGATTTCTCTGCCTGCATAATTTTTTTTCTCTGCAACCCCATGCTAAATTGTGCTTCCTGTTTTTTTTTAAATGACTTAATCAAATCTGATTGCATCAGAGAAGGCCAGGTACCCTACACTATAAGAGGTGGTTTGAAATTTTGACTTGTCTACTTAAAGATCAGCAAAATTTGATCACAAGGTCAATTACGTCCCTGGGTGGGATTGAACCACCAACCTTTCGGTTAACAGCCGAATGCGCTAACCGATTGCGCCACAGAGACAGCTTGCAAAAGCATGTACTGACAAAGGCTAAAAAGCATTCATCTAGAAAGTTTCCTAGAAAAAGGTTAAAAAGGCAATAATCTGGAGAGTTTTGCAAGATTTTTCATCCATTGACCAACGAAGAAACACATTGGTACTTTCACATGATGAGTGAGTACTTCAGGATCTCTGACACTTACATGAGCAGCAGAGTGGCGCAGCGGAAGCGTGCTGGGCCCATAACCCAGAGGTCGGTGGATCGAAACCATCCTCTGCTATGTGCACTTATTTTTTTGTTAATTAAATTCTTCCAAAACTGGAATTGATATTTTCACTCTTTTATTTTTACTTAAAGTACAATAACTTTTAACATTTTAATTTGTTTTAATAGTATATTGACAGCATTGTTTTCTTTCAGAAATCCACTTAATTTTCTTTACCCTATTACTGAAATGGTAATTGACAAAAACAAGCTACATTGTCACCAGAAGAGCAATGCAAAATGTACAATTGATATTTCAAAATCATCTTTCCAGCTTGAATTTCAATGATGCATTGGGGCAACGATTTTGTGAGAAACATCTTCACCCTTAAAGAAAGATTTTCTTAACTTCTTACCTGTGTGCTGATTAGATATCACCTGGTTTTCACATTAAACAGATTCCCACTTGAGAAAGCAGCAAGGATGCAGTGAGGTTTATGTTTCCTGGTGTCAACCTGTATTATTTCAGTGGACATTGTAATGAGGATGCATCTTGCTGCCTTTCCAATGAAGCAAGTTTTAATCAGTAATAGGTGAAAAACCATTCCTACAAAGGTGTTAATCAGAGACTTGGCTTTGTGGACACTTTTCAGAGAGCAAATGTGTTAGCATAAAAATAAAGCCATAAAATGGAGAGCTGATTAATCACTCAATTGGATTTCTCTGCCTGCATAATTTTTTTTCTCTGCAACCCCATGCTAAATTGTGCTTCCTGTTTTTTATAAAATGACTTAATCAAATCTGACTCTTATTGCATCAGAGAAGGCCAGGTACCCTACACTATAAGAGGTGGTTTGAAATTTTGACTTGTCTACTTAAAGATCAGCAAAATTTGATCACAAGGTCAATTACGTCCCTGGGTGGTATTGAACCACCAGCCTTTCGATTAACAGCCGAATGCGCTAACCGATTGCACCACAGAGACAACTTGCAAAAGCATGTACTAACAAAGGCTAAAAAGCATTCATCTAGAAAGTTTCCTAGAAAAAGGTTAAAAAGGCAATAATCTGGAGAGTTTTGCAAGATTTTTCTTCCATTGACCAACGAAGAAACACATTGGTACTTTCAGATGATGAGTGAGTACTTCAGGATCTCTGACACTTACGTGAGCAGCAGAGTGGCGCAGCGGAAGCGTGCTGAGCCCATAACCCAGAGGTCGGTGGATCAAAACCATCCTCTGGTATGTGCACTTATTTTTTTGTTAATTAAATTCTTCCAAAACTGGAATTGATATTTTGACTCTTTTATTTTTACCTAAAGTACAATAACTTTTAACATTTTAATTTGTTTTAATAGTATATTGACAGCATTGTTTTCTTTCAGAAATCCACTTAATTTTCTTTACCCTATTACTGAAATGGTAATTGACAAAAACAAGCTACATTGTCACCAGAAGAGCAATGCAAAATGTACAATTGATATTTCAAAATCATCTTTCCATCTTGAATTTCAATGATGCATTGGGGCAACGATTTTGTGAGAAACATCTTCACCCTTAAAGAAAGATTTTCTTAACTTCTTACCTGTGTGCTGATTAGATATCACCTGGTTTTCACATTAAACAGATTCCCACTTGAGAAAGCAGCAAGGATGCAGTGAGGTTTATGTTTCCTGGTGTCAACCTGTATTATTTCAGTGGACATTGTAATGAGGATGCATCTTGCTGCCTTTCCAATGAAGCAAGTTTTAATCAGTAATAGGTGAAAAACCATTCCTACAAAGGTGTTAATCAGAGACTTGGCTTTGTGGACACTTTTCAGAGAGCAAATGTGTTAGCATAAAAATAAAGCCATAAAATGGAGAGCTGATTAATCACTCAATTGGATTTCTCTGCCTGCATATTTTTTTTTCTCTGCAACCCCATGCTAAATTGTGCTTCCTGTTTTTTATAAAATGACTTAATCAAATCTGACTCTGATTGCATCAGAGAAGGCCAGGTACCCTACACTATAAGAGGTGGTTTGAAATTTTGACTTGTCTACTTAAAGATCAGCAAAATTTGATCACAAGGTCAATTACGTCCCTGGGTGGTATTGAACAACCAGCCTTTCGGTTAACAGCCGAATGCGCTAACCGATTGCACCACAGAGACAACTTGCAAAAACATGTACTGACAAAGGCTAAAAAGCATTCATCTAGAAAGTTTCCTAGAAAAAGGTTAAAAAGGCAATAATCTGGAGAGTTTTGCAAGATTTTTCTTCCATTGACCAACGAAGAAACACATTGGTACTTTCACATGATGAGTGAGTACTTCAGGAACTCTGACACTTATGTGAGCAGCAGAGTGGCGCAGCGGAAGCGTGCTGGGCCCATAACCCAGAGGTTGGTGGATCGAAACCATCCTCTGCTATGTGCACTTATTTTTTTGTTAATTAAATTCTTCCAAAACTGGAATTGATATTTTGACTCTTTTATTTTTACTTAAAGTACAATAACTTTTAACATTTTAATTTGTTTTAATAGTATATTGACAGCATTGTTTTCTTTCAGAAATCCACTTAATTTTCTTTACCCTATTACTGAAATGGTAATTGACAAAAACAAGCTACATTGTCACCAGAAGAGCAGTGCAAAATGTACAATTGATATTTCAAAATCATCTTTCCAGCTTGAATTTCAATGATGCATTGGGGCAACGATTTTGTGAGAAACATCTTCAAACTTAAAGAAAGATTTTCTTAACTTCTTACCTGTGTGCTGATTAGATATCACCTGGTTTCACATTAAACAGATTCCCACTTGAGAAAGCAGCAAGGATGCAGTGAGGTTTATGTTTCCTGGTGTCAACCTGTATTATTTCAGTGGACATTGTAATGAGGATGCATCTTGCTGCCTTTCCAATGAAGCAAGTTTTAATCAGTAATAGGTGAAAAACCATTCCTACAAAGGTGTTAATCAGAGACTTGGCTTTGTGGACACTTTTCAGAGAGCAAATGTGTTTGGCATAAAAATAAAGCCATAAAATGGAGAGCTGATTAATCACTCAATTGGATTTCTCTGCCTGCATAATTTTTTTCTCTGCAACCCCATGCTAAATTGTGCTTCCTGTTTTTTATAAAATGACTTAATCAAATATGACTCTGATTGCATCAGAGAAGGCCAGGTACCCTACACCATAAGAGGTGGTTTGAAATTTTGACTTGTCTACTTAAAGATCACCAAAATATGATCACAAGGTCAATTACGTCCCTCGGTGGGATTGAACCACCAACCTTTCGGTTAACAGCCGAATGCGCTAACCGATTGCGCCACAGAGACAGCTTGCAAAAGCATGTGCTGACAAAGGCTAAAAAGCATTCATCTAGAAAGTTTCCTAGAAAAAGGTTAAAAAGGCAATAATCTGGAGAGTTTTGCAAGATTTTTCTTCCATTGACCAACAAAGAAACACATTGGTACTTTCACATGATGAGTGAGTACTTCAGGATCTCTGACACTTACATGAGCAGCAGAGTGGTGCAGCAGAAGCGTGCTGGGCCCATAACCCCGAGGTCGGTGGATCGAAACCATCCTCTGCTATGTGCACTTATTTTTTTGTTAATTAAATTCTTCCAAAACTGGAATTGATATTTTGACTCTTTTATTTTTACTTAAAGTACAATAACTTTTAACATTTTAATTTGTTTTAATAGTATATTGACAGCATTGTTTTCTTTCAGAAATCCACTTAATTTTCTTTACCCTATTACTGAAATGGTAATTGACAAAAACAAGCTACATTGTCACCAGAAGAGCAATGCAAAATGTACAATTGATATTTCAAAATCATCTTTCCAGCTTGAATTTCAATGATGCATTGGGGCAACGATTTTGTGAGAAACATCTTCACCCTTAAAGAAAGATTTTCTTAACTTCTTACCTGTGTGCTGATTAGATATCACCTGGTTTTCACATTAAACAGATTCCCACTTGAGAAAGCAGCAAGGATGCAGTGAGGTTTATGTTTCCTGGTGTCAACCTGTATTATTTCAGTGGACATTGTAATGAGGATGCATCTTGCTGCCTTTCCAATGAAGCAAGTTTTAATCAGTAATAGGTGAAAAACCATTCCTACAAAGGTGTTAATCAGAGACTTGGCTTTGTGGACACTTTTCAGAGAGCAAATGTGTTAGCATAAAAATAAAGCCATAAAATGGAGAGCTGATTAATCACTCAATTGGATTTCTCTGCCTGCATATTTTTTTTTCTCTGCAACCCCATGCTAAATTGTGCTTCCTGTTTTTTATAAAATGACTTAATCAAATCTGACTCTGATTGCATCAGAGAAGGCCAGGTACCCTACACTATAAGAGGTGGTTTGAAATTTTGACTTGTCTACTTAAAGATCAGCAAAATTTGATCACAAGGTCAATTACGTCCCTGGGTGGTATTGTACCACCAGCCTTTCGGTTAATAGCCGAATGCGCTAACCGATTGCACCACAGAGACAACTTGCAAAAGCATGTACTGACAAAGGCTAAAAAGCATTCATCTAGAAAGTTTCCTAGAAAAAGGTTAAAAAGGCAATAATCTGGAGAGTTTTGCAAGATTTTTCTTCCATTGACCAACGAAGAAACACATTGGTACTTTCATATGATGAGTGAGTACTTCAGGATCTCTGACACTTACATGAGCAGCAGAGTGGCACAGCGGAAGCGTGCTGGGCATATAACCCAGAGGTCATAGGATCGAAACCATCCTCTGCTATGTGCACTTATTTTTTTGTTAATTAAATTCTTCCAAAACCGGAATTGATATTTTGACTCTTTTATTTTTACTTAAAGTACAATAACTTTTAACATTTTAATTTGTTTTAATAGTATATTGACAGCATTGTTTTCTTTCAGAAATCCACTTAATTTTCTTTACCCTATTACTGAAATGGTAATTGACAAAAACAAGCTACATTGTCACCAGAAGAGCAATGCAAAATGTACAATTGATATTTCAAAATCATCTTTCCAGCTTGAATTTCAATGATGCATTGGGGCAACGATTTTGTGAGAAACATCTTCACCCTTAAATAAAGATTTTCTTAACTTCTTACCTGTGTGCTGATTAGATATCACCTGGTTTTCACATTAAACAGATTCCCACTTGAGAAAGCAGCAAGGATGCAGTGAGGTTTATGTTTCCTGGTGTCAACCTGTATTATTTCAGTGGACATTGTAATGAGGATGCATCTTGCTGCCTTTCCAATGAAGCAAGTTTTAATCAGTAATAGGTGAAAAACCATTCCTACAAAGGTGTTAATCAGAGACTTGGCTTTGTGGACACTTTTCAGAGAGCAAATGTGTTAGCATAAAAATAAAGCCATAAAATGGAGAGCTGATTAATCACTCAATTGGATTTCTCTGCCTGCATATTTTTTTTCCTCTGCAACCCCATGCTAAATTGTGCTTCCTGTTTTTTATAAAATGACTTAATCAAATCTGACTCTGATTGCATCAGAGAAGGCCAGGTACCCTACACTATAAGAGGTGGTTTGAAATTTTGACTTGTCTACTTAAAGATCAGCAAAATTTGATCACAAGGTCAATTACGTCCCTGGGTGGTATTGAACAACCAGCCTTTCGGTTAACAGCCGAATGCGCTAACCGATTGCACCACAGAGACAACTTGCAAAAGCATGTACTGACAAAGGCTAAAGTTTCCTAGAAAAAGGTTAAAAAGGCAATAATCTGGAGAGTTTTGCAAGATTTTTCTTCCATTGACCAACGAAGAAACACATTGGTACTTTCACATGATGAGTGAGTACTTCAGGATCTCTGACACTTACGTGAGCAGCAGAGTGGCGCAGCGGAAGCGTGCTGGGCCCATAACCCAGAGGTTGGTGGATTGAAACCATTCTCTGCTATGTGCACTTATTTTTTTGTTAATTAAATTCTTCCAAAACTGGAATTGATATTTTGACTCTTTTATTTTTACTTAAAGTACAATAACTTTTAACATTTTAATTTGTTTTAATAGTATATTGACAGCATTGTTTTCTTTCAGAAATCCACTTAATTTTCTTTACCCTATTACTGAAATGGTAATTGACAAAAACAAGCTACATTGTCACCAGAAGAGCAATGCAAAATGTACAATTGATATTTCAAAATCATCTTTCCAGCTTGAATTTCAATGATGCATTGGGGCAACGATTTTGTGAGAAACATCTTCACCCTTAAAGAAAGATTTTCTTAACTTCTTACCTGTGTGCTGATTAGATATCACCTGGTTTTCACATTAAATAGATTCCCACTTGAGAAAGCAGCAAGGATGCAGTGAGGTTTATGTTTCCTGGTGTCAACCTGTATTATTTCAGTGGACATTGTAATGAGCATGCATCTTGCTGCCTTTCCAATGAAGCAAGTTTTAATCAGTAATAGGTAAAAAACCATTCCTACAAAGGTGTTAATCAGAGACTTGGCTTTGTGGACACTTTTCAGAGAGCAAATGTGTTAGCATAAAAATAAAGCCATAAAATGGAGAGCTGATTAATCACTCAATTGGATTTCTCTGCCTGCATAATTTTTTTTCTCTGCAACCCCATGCTAAATTGTGCTTCCTGTTTTTTATAAAATGACTTAATCAAATATGACTCTGATTGCATCAGAGAAGGCCAGGTACCCTACACCATAAGAGGTGGTTTGAAATTTTGACTTGTCTACTTAAAGATCACCAAAATTTGATCACAAGGTCAATTACGTCCCTGGGTGGGATTGAACCACCAACCTTTCGGTTAACTGCCGAATGCACTAACCGATTGCACCACAGAGACAGCTTGCAAAAGCATGTGCTGACAAAGGCTAAAAAGCATTCATCTAGAAAGTTTCCTAGAAAAAGGTTAAAAAGGCAATAATCTGGAGAGTTTTGCAAGATTTTTCTTCCATTGACCAACGAAGAAACACATTGGTACTTTCACATGATGAGTGAGTACTTCAGGATCTCTGACACTGACATGAGCAGCAGAGTGGCGCAGCGGAAGCGTGCTGGGCCCATAACCGTGAGGTCGGTGGATCGAAACCATCCTCTGCTATGTGCACTTATTTTTTTGTTAATTAAATTCTTCCAAAACTGGAATTGATATTTTGACTCTTTTATTTTTACTTAAAGTACAATAACTTTTAACATTTTAATTTGTTTTAATAGTATATTGACAGCATTGTTTTCTTTAAGAAATCCACTTAATTTTCTTTACCCTATTACTGAAATGGTAATTGACAAAAACAAGCTACATTGTCACCAGAAGAGCAATGCAAAATGTACAATTGATATTTCAAAATCATCTTTCCAGCTTGAATTTCAATGATGCATTGGGGCAACGATTTTGTGAGAAACATCTTCACCCTTAAAGAAAGATTTTCTTAACTTCTTACCTGTGTGCTGATTAGATATCACCTGGTTTTCACATTAAACAGATTCCCACTTGAGAAAGCAGCAAGGATGCAGTGAGGTTTATGTTTCCTGGTGTCAACCTGTATTATTTCAGTGGACATTGTAATGAGGATGCATCTTGCTGCCTTTCCAATGAAGCAAGTTTTAATCAGTAATAGGTGAAAAACCATTCCTACAAAGGTGTTAATCAGAGACTTGGCTTTGTGGACACTTTTCAGAGAGCAAATGTGTTAGCATAAAAATAAAGCCATAAAATGGAGAGCTGATTAATCACTCAATTGGATTTCTCTGCCTGCATATTTTTTTTCTCTGCAACCCCATGCTAAATTGTGCTTCCTGTTTTTTTTTAAATGACTTAATCAAATATGACTCTGATTGCATCAGAGAAGGCCAGGTACCCTACACTATAAGAGGTGGTTTGAAATTTTGACTTGTCTACTTAAAGATCAGCAAAATTTGATCACAAGGTCAATTACGTCCCTGGGTGGTATTGAACAACCAGCCTTTCGGTTAACAGCCGAATGCGCTAACCGATTGCACCACAGAGACAACTTGCAAAAGCATGTACTGACAAAGGCTAAAAAGCATTCATCTAGAAAGTTTCCTAGAAAAAGGTTAAAAAGGCAATAATCTGGAGAGTTTTGCAAGATTTTTCTTCCATTGACCAACGAAGAAACACATTGGTACTTTCACATGATGAGTGAGTACTTCAGGAACTCTGACACTTACGTGAGCAGCAGAGTGGCGCAGCGGAAGCGTGCTGGGCCCATAACCCAGAGGTTGGTGGATCGAAACCATCCTCTGCTATGTGCACTTATTTTTTTGTTAATTAAATTCTTCCAAAACTGGAATTGATATTTTGACTCTTTTATTTTTACTTAAAGTACAATAACTTTTAACATTTTAATTTGTTTTAATAGTATATTGACAGCATTGTTTTCTTTCAGAAATCCACTTAATTTTCTTTACCCTATTACTGAAATGGTAATTGACAAAAACAAGCTACATTGTCACCAGAAGAGCAATGCAAAATGTACAATTGATATTTCAAAATCATCTTTCCAGCTTGAATTTCAATGATGCATTAGGGCAACGATTTTGTGAGAAACATCTTCACCCTTAAAGAAAGATTTTCTTAACTTCTTACCTGTGTGCTGATTAGATATCACCTGGTTTTCACATTAAACAGATTCCCACTTGAGAAAGCAGCAAGGATGCAGTGAGGTTTATGTTTCCTGGTGTCAACCTGTATTATTTCAGTGGACATTGTAATGAGGATGCATCTTGCTGCCTTTCCAATGAAGCAAGTTTTAATCAGTAATAGGTGAAAAACCATTCCTACAAAGGTGTTAATCAGAGACTTGGCTTTGTGGACACTTTTCAGAGAGCAAATGTGTTAGCATAAAAATAAAGCCATAAAATGGAGAGCTGATTAATCACTCAATTGGATTTCTCTGCCTGCATATTTTTTTTTCTCTGCAACCCCATGCTAAATTGTGCTTCCTGTTTTTTATAAAATGACTTAATCAAATATAACTCTGATTGCATCAGAGAAGGCCAGGTACCCTACACCATAAGAGGTGGTTTGAAATTTTGACTTGTCTACTTAAAGATCACCAAAATTTGATCACAAGGTCAATTACGTCCCTGGGTGGGATTGAACCACCAACCTTCCGGTTAACAGCCGAATGCGCTAACCGACTGCGCCACAGAGACAGCTTGCAAAAGCATGTGCTGACAAAGGCTAAAAAGCATTCATCTAGAAAGTTTCCTAGAAAAAGGTTAAAAAGGCAATAATCTGGAGAGTTTTGCAAGATTTTTCTTCCATTGACCAACGAAGAAACACATTGGTACTTTCACATGATGAGTGAGTACTTCAGGAACTCTGACACTTGCGTGAGCAGCAGAGTGGCGCAGCGGAAGCGTGCTGGGCCTATAACCCAGAGGTTGGTGGATCGAAACCATCCTCTGCTATGTGCACTTATTTTTTTGTTAATTAAATTCTTCCAAAACTGGAATTGATATTTTGACTCTTTTATTTTTACTTAAAGTACAATAACTTTTAACATTTTAATTTGTTTTAATAGTATATTGACAGCATTGTTTTCTTTCAGAAATCCACTTAATTTTCTTTACCCTATTACTGAAATGGTAATTGACAAAAACAAGCTACATTGTCACCAGAAGAGCAATGCAAAATGTACAATTGATATTTCAAAATCATCTTTCCAGCTTGAATTTCAATGATGCATTAGGGCAACGATTTTGTGAGAAACATCTTCACCCTTAAAGAAAGATTTTCTTAACTTCTTACCTGTGTGCTGATTAGATATCACCTGGTTTTCACATTAAACAGATTCCCACTTGAGAAAGCAGCAAGGATGCAGTGAGGTTTATGTTTCCTGGTGTCAACCTGTATTATTTCAGTGGACATTGTAATGAGGATGCATCTTGCTGCCTTTCCAATGAAGCAAGTTTTAATCAGTAATAGGTGAAAAACCATTCCTACAAAGGTGTTAATCAGAGACTTGGCTTTGTGGACACTTTTCAGAGAGCAAATGTGTTAGCATAAAAATAAAGCCATAAAATGGAGAGCTGATTAATCACTCAATTGGATTTCTCTGCCTGCATAATTTTTTTTCTCTGCAACCCCATGCTAAATTGTGCTTCCTGTTTTTTATAAAATGACTTAATCAAATATAACTCTGATTGCATCAGAGAAGGCCAGGTACCCTACACCATAAGAGGTGGTTTGAAATTTTGACTTGTCTACTTAAAGATCACCAAAATTTGATCACAAGGTCAATTACGTCCCTCGGTGGGATTGAACCACCAACCTTTCGGTTAACAGCCGAATGCACTAACCGATTGTGCCACAGAGACAGCTTGCAAAAGCATGTGCTGACAAAGGCTAAAAAGCATTCATCTAGAAAGTTTCCTAGAAAAAGGTTAAAAAGGCAATAATCTGGAGAGTTTTGCAAGATTTTTCTTCCATTGACCAACGAAGAAACACATTGGTACTTTCACATGATGAGTGAGTACTTCAGGATCTCTGACACTTACATGAGCAGCAGAGTGGCGCAGCAGAAGCGTGCTGGGCCCATAACCCCGAGGTCGGTGGATCGAAACCATCCTCTGCTATGTGCACTTATTTTTTTGTTAATTAAATTCTTCCAAAACTGGAATTGATATTTTGACTCTTTTATTTTTACTTAAAGTACAATAACTTTTAACATTTTAATTTGTTTTAATAGTATATTGACAGCATTGTTTTCTTTCAGAAATCCACTTAATTTTCTTTACCCTATTACTGAAATGGTAATTGACAAAAACAAGCTACATTGTCACCAGAAGAGCAATGCAAAATGTACAATTGATATTTCAAAATCATCTTTCCAGCTTGAATTTCAATGATGCATTGGGGCAACGATTTTGTGAGAAACATCTTCACCCTTAAAGAAAGATTTTCTTAACTTCTTACCTGTGTGCTGATTAGATATCACCTGGTTTTCACATTAAACAGATTCCCACTTGAGAAAGCAGCAAGGATGCAGTGAGGTTTATGTTTCCTGGTGTCAACCTGTATTATTTCAGTGGACATTGTAATGAGGATGCATCTTGCTGCCTTTCCAATGAAGCAAGTTTTAATCAGTAATAGGTGAAAAACCATTCCTACAAAGGTGTTAATCAGAGACTTGGCTTTGTGGACACTTTTCAGAGAGCAAATGTGTTAGCATAAAAATAAAGCCATAAAATGGAGAGCTGATTAATCACTCAATTGGATTTCTCTGCCTGCATAATTTTTTTTCTCTGCAACCCCATACTAAATTGTGCTTCCTGTTTTTTATAAAAAAAACTTAATCAAATCTGATTGCATCAGAGAAGGCCAGGTACCCTACACTATAAGAGGTGGTTTGAAATTTTGACTTGTCTACTTAAAGATCACCAAAATTTGATCACAAGGTCAATTACGTCCCTGGGTGGGATTGAACCACCAACCTTTCGGTTAACAGCCGAATGCGCTAACCGATTGCGCCACAGAGACAGCTTGCAAAAGCATGTACTGACAAAGGCTAAAAAGCATTCATCTAGAAAGTTTCCTAGAAAAAGGTTAAAAAGGCAATAATCTGGAGAGTTTTGCAAGATTTTTCTTCCATTGACCAACGAAGAAACACATTGGTACTTTCACATGATGAGTGAGTACTTCAGGATCTGTGACACTTACATGAGCAGCAGAGTGGCGCAGCGGAAGCGTGCTGGGCCCATAACCCAGAGGTCGGTGGATCGAAACCATCCTCTGCTATGTGCACTTATTTTTTTGTTAATTAAATTCTTCCAAAACTGGAATTGATATTTTGACTCTTTTATTTTTACTTAAAGTACAATAACTTTTAACATTTTAATTTGTTTTAATAGTATATTGACAGCATTGTTTTCTTTCAGAAATCCACTTAATTTTCTTTACCCTATTACTGAAATGGTAATTGACAAAAACAAGCTACATTGTCACCAGAAGAGCAATGCAATATGTACAATTGATATTTCAAAATCATCTTTCCAGCTTGAATTTCAATGATGCATTGGGGCAACGATTTTGTGAGAAACATCTTCACACTTAAAGAAAGATTTTCTTAACTTCTTACCTGTGTGCTGATTAGATATCACCTGGTTTTCACATTAAACAGATTCCCACTTGAGAAAGCAGCAAGGATGCAGTGAGGTTTATGTTTCCTGGTGTCAACCTGTATTATTTCAGTGGACATTGTAATGAGGATGCATCTTGCTGCCTTTCCAATGAAGCAAGTTTTAATCAGTAATAGGTGAAAAACCATTCCTACAAAGGTGTTAATCAGAGACTTGGCTTTGTGGACACTTTTCAGAGAGCAAATGTGTTAGCATAAAAATAAAGCCATAAAATGGAGAGCTGATTAATTACTCAATTGGATTTCTCTGCCTGCATAATTTTTTTTCTCTGCAACCCCATGCTAAATTGTGCTTCCTGTTTTTTATAAAATGACTTAATCAAATCTGACTCTTATTGCATCAGAGAAGGCCAGGTACCCTACACTATAAGAGGTGGTTTGAAATTTTGACTTGTCTACTTAAAGATCAGCAAAATTTGATCACAAGGTCAATTACGTCCCTGGGTGGTATTGAACCACCAGCCTTTCGGTTAACAGCCGAATGCACTAACCGATTGCACCACAGAGACAACTTGCAAACGCATGTACTAACAAAGGCTAAAAAGCATTCATCTAGAAAGTTTCCTAGAAAAAGGTTAAAAAGGCAATAATCTGGAGAGTTTTGCAAGATTTTTCTTCCATTGACCAACGAAGAAACACATTGGTACTTTCAGATGATGAGTGAGTACTTCAGGATCTCTGACACTTACGTGAGCAGCAGAGTGGCGCAGCGGAAGCGTGCTGAGCCCATAACCAAGAGGTCGGTGGATCGAAACCATCCTCTGCTATGTGCACTTATTTTTTTGTTAATTAAATTCTTCCAAAACTGGAATTGATATTTTCACTCTTTTATTTTTACTTAAAGTACAATAACTTTTAACATTTTAATTTGTTTTAATAGTATATTGACAGCATTGTTTTCTTTCAGAAATCCACTTAATTTTCTTTACCCTATTACTGAAATGGTAATTGACAAAAACAAGCTACATTGTCACCAGAAGAGCAATGCAAAATGTACAATTGATATTTCAAAATCATCTTTCCATCTTGAATTTCAATGATGCATTGGGGCAACGATTTTGTGAGAAACATCTTCACCCTTAAAGAAAGATTTTCTTAACTTCTTACCTGTGTGCTGATTAGATATCACCTGGTTTTCACATTAAACAGATTCCCACTTGAGAAAGCAGCAAGGATGCAGTGAGGTTTATGTTTCCTGGTGTCAACCTGTATTATTTCAGTGGACATTGTAATGAGGATGCATCTTGCTGCCTTTCCAATGAAGCAAGTTTTAATCAGTAATAGGTGAAAAACCATTCCTACACAGGTGTTAATCAGAGACTTGGCTTTGTGGACACTTTTCAGAGAGCAAATGTGTTAGCATAAAAATAAAGCCATAAAATGGAGAGCTGATTAATCACTCAATTGGATTTCTCTGCCTGCATAATTTTTTTTCTCTGCAACCCCATGCTAAATTGTGCTTCCTGTTTTTTATAAAAAAACTTAATCAAATCTGATTGCATCAGAGAAGGCTAGGTACCCTACACTATAAGAGGTGGTTTGAAATTTTGACTTGTCTACTTAAAGATCACCAAAATTTGATCACAAGGTCAATTACGTCCCTGGGTGGGATTGAACCACCAACCTTTCGGTTAACAGCCAAATGCGCTAACCGATTGCGCCACAGAGACAGCTTGCAAAAGCATGTACTGACAAAGGCTAAAAAGCATTCATCTAGAAAGTTTCCTAGAAAAAGGTTAAAAAGGCAATAATCTGGAGAGTTTTGCAAGATTTTTCTTCCATTGACCAACGAAGAAACACATTGGTACTTTCACATGATGAGTGAGTACTTCAGGATCTCTGACACTTACATAAGCTGCAGAGTGGCGCAGCGGAAGCGTGCTGGACCCATAACCCAGAGGTCGGTGGATCAAAACCATCCTCTGCTATGTGCACTTATTTTTTTGTTAATTAAATTCTTCCAAAACTGGAATTGATATTTTGACTCTTTTATTTTTACTTAAAGAACAATAACTTTTAACATTTTAATTTGTTTTAATAGTATATTGACAGCATTGTTTTCTTTCAGAAATCCACTTAATTTTCTTTACCCTATTACTGAAATGGTAATTGACAATAACAAGCTACATTGTCACTAGATGAGCAATGCAAAATGTACAATTGATATTTCAAAATCATCTTTCCATCTTGAATTTCAATGATGCATTGGGGCAACGATTTTGTGAGAAACATCTTCACCCTTAAAGAAAGATTTTCTTAACTTCTTACCTGTGTGCTGATTAGATATCACCTGGTTTTCACATTAAACAGATTCCCACTTGAGAAAGCAGCAAGGATGCAGTGAGATTTATGTTTCCTGGTGTCAACCTGTATTATTTCAGTGGACATTGTAATGAGGATGCATCTTGCTGCCTTTTCAATGAAGCAAGTTTTAATCAGTAATAGGTGAAAAACCATTCCTACAAAGGTGTTAATCAGAGACTTGGCTTTGTGGACACTTTTCAGAGAGCAAATGTGTTAGCATAAAAATAAAGCCATAAAATGGAGAGCTGATTAATCACTCAATTGGATTTCTCTGCCTGCATAATTTTTTTTTCTCTACAACCCCATGCTAAATTGTGCTTCTCTTGTTTTTTATAAAATGACTTAAACAAATATGACTCTGATTGCATCAGAGAAGGCCAGGTACCCTACACCATAAGAGGTGGTTTGAAATTTTGACTTGTCTACTTAAAGATCAGCAAAATTTTATCACAAGGTCAATTACTTCCCTGGTTGGGATTGAACCACCAACCTTTCGGTTAACAGCCAAATGCGCTAACCGATTGCGCCACAGAGACAGCTTGCAAAAGCATGTACTGACAAAGGCTAAAAAGCATTCATCTAGAAAGTTTCCTAGAAAAAGGTTAAAAAGGCAATAATCTGGAGAGTTTTGCAAGATTTTTCTTCCATTGACCAACGAAGAAACACATTGGTACTTTCACATGATGAGTGAGTACTTCAGGATCTCTGACACTTACATGAGCAGCAGAGTGGCGCAGTGGAAGCGTGCTGGGCCCATAACCCAGAGGTCGGTGGATCGAAACCATCCTCTGCTATGTGCACTTATTTTTTTGTTAATTAAATTCTTCCAAAACTGGAATTGATATTTTGACTCTTTTATTTTTACTTAAAGTACAATAACTTTTAACATTTTAATTTGTTTTAATAGTATATTGACAGCATTGTTTTCTTTCAGAAATCCACTTAATTTTCTTTACCCTATTACTGAAATGGTAATTGACAAAAACAAGCTACATTGTCACCAGAAGAGCAATGCAAAATGTACAATTGATATTTCAAAATCATCTTTCCAGCTTGAATTTCAATGATGCATTTGGGCAACGATTTTGTGAGAAACATCTTCACACTTAAAGAAAGATTTTCTTAACTTCTTACCTGTGTGCTGATTAGATATCACCTGGTTTTCACATTAAACAGATTCCCACTTGAGAAAGCAGCAAGGATGCAGTGAGGTTTATGTTTCCTGGTGTCAACCTGTATTATTTCAGTGGACATTGTAATGAGGATGCATCTTGCTGCCTTTCCAATGAAGCAAGTTTTAATCAGTAATAGGTGAAAAACCATTCCTACAAAGGTGTTAATCAGAGACTTGGCTTTGTGGACACTTTTCAGAGAGCAAATGTGTTAGCATAAAAATAAAGCCATAAAATGGAGAGCTGATTAATCACTCAATTGGATTTCTCTGCCTGCATAATTTTTTTTCTCTGCAACCCCATGCTAAATTGTGCTTCCTGTTTTTTATAAAATGACTTAATCAAATCTGACTCTTATTGCATCAGAGAAGGCCAGGTACCCTACACTATAAGAGGTGGTTTGAAATTTTGACTTGTCTACTTAAAGATCAGCAAAATTTGATCACAAGGTCAATTACGTCCCTGGGTGGTATTGAACCACCAGCCTTTCGGTTAACAGCCGAATGCGCTAACCGATTGCACCACAGAGACAACTTGCAAAAGCATGTACTAACAAAGGCTAAAAAGCATTCATCTAGAAAGTTTCCTAGAAAAAGGTTAAAAAGGCAATAATCTGGAGAGTTTTGCAAGATTTTTCTTCCATTGACCAACGAAGAAACACATTGGTACTTTCAGATGATGAGTGAGTACTTCAGGATCTCTGACACTTACGTGAGCAGCAGAGTGGCGCAGCGGAAGCGTGCTGAGCCCATAACCCAGAGGTCGGTGGATCGAAACCATCCTCTGCTATGTGCACTTATTTTTTTGTTAATTAAATTCTTCCAAAACTGGAATTGATATTTTCACTCTTTTATTTTTACTTAAAGTACATTAACTTTTAACATTTTAATTTGTTTTAATAGTATATTGACAGCATTGTTTTCTTTCAGAAATCCACTTAATTTTCTTTACCCTATTACTGAAATGGTAATTGACAAAAACAAGCTACATTGTCACCAGAAGAGCAATGCAAAATGTACAATTGATATTTCAAAATCATCTTTCCAGCTTGAATTTCAATGATGCATTGGGGCAACGATTTTGTGAGAAACATCTTCACCCTTAAATAAAGATTTTCTTAACTTCTTACCTGTGTGCTGATTAGATATCACCTGGTTTTCACATTAAACAGATTCCCACTTGAGAAAGCAGCAAGGATGCAGTGAGGTTTATGTTTCCTGGTGTCAACCTGTATTATTTCAGTGGACATTGTAATGAGGATGCATCTTGCTGCCTTTCCAATGAAGCAAGTTTTAATCAGTAATAGGTGAAAAACCATTCCTACAAAGGTGTTAATCAGAGACTTGGCTTTGTGGACACTTTTCAGAGAGCAAATGTGTTAGCATAAAAATAAAGCCATAAAATGGAGAGCTGATTAATCACTCAATTGGATTTCTCTGCCTGCATAATTTTTTTTCTCTGCAACCCCATGCTAAATTGTGCTTCCTTTTTTTTTATAAAATGACTTAATCAAATATGACTCTGATTGCATCAGAGAAGGCCAGGTACCCTACACTATAAGAGGTGGTTTGAAATTTTGACTTGTCTACTTAAAGATCAGCAAAATTTGATCACAAGGTCAATTACGTCCCTGGGTGGGATTGAACCACCAACCTTTCAGTTAACAGCCGAATGCGCTAACTGATTGCGCCACAGAGACAGCTTGCAAAAGCATGTGCTGACAAAGGCTAAAAAGCATTCATCTAGAAAGTTTCCTAGAAAAAGGTTAAAAAGGCAATAATCTGGAGAGTTTTGCAAGATTTTTCTTCCATTGACCAACGAAGAAACACATTGGTACTTTCACATGATGAGTGAGTACTTCAGGATCTCGGACACTTACATGAGCAGCAGAGTGGCGCAGCGGAAGCGTGCTGGGCCCATAACCCCGAGGTCGGTGGATCAAAACCATCCTCTGCTATGTGCACTTATTTTTTTGTTAATTAAATTCTTCCAAAACTGGAATTGATATTTAGACTCTTTTATTTTTACCAAAAGTACAATAACTTTTAACATTTTAATTTGTTTTAATAGTATATTGACAGCATTGTTTTCTTTCAGAAATCCACTTAATTTTCTTTACCCTATTACTGAAATGGTAATTGACAAAAACAAGCTACATTGTCACCAGAAGAGCAATGCAAAATGTACAATTGATATTTCAAAATCATCTTTCCATCTTGAATTTCAATGATGCATTGGGGCAACAATTTTGTGAGAAACATCTTCACCCTTAAAGAAAGATTTTCTTACCTTCTTACCTGTGTGCTGATTAGATATCACCTGGTTTTCACATTAAACAGATTCCCACTTGAGAAAGCAGCAAGGATGCAGTGAGGTTTATGTTTCCTGGTGTCAACCTGTATTATTTCAGTGGACATTGTAATGAGGATGCATCTTGCTGCCTTTCCAATGAAGCAAGTTTTAATCAGTAATAGGTGAAAAACCATTCCTACAAAGGTGTTAATCAGAGACTTGGCTTTGTGGACCCTTTTCAGAGAGCAAATGTGTTAGCATAAAAATAAAGCCATAAAATGGAGAGCTGATTAATCACTCAATTGGATTTCTCTGCCTGCATATTTTTTTTTCTCTGCAACCCCATGCTAAATTGTGCTTCCTGTTTTTTATAAAATGACTTAATCAAATCTGACTCTGATTGCATCAGAGAAGGCCAGGTACCCTACACTATAAGAGGTGGTTTGAAATTTTGACTTGTCTACTTAAAGATCAGCAAAATTTGATCACAAGGTCAATTACGTCCCTGGGTGGTATTGAACAACCAGCCTTTCGGTTAACAGCCGAATGCGCTAACCGATTGCACCACAGAGACAACTTGCAAAAGCATGTACTGACAAAGGCTAAAAAGCATTCATCTAGAAAGTTTCCTAGAAAAAGGTTAAAAAGGCAATAATCTGGAGAGTTTTGCAAGATTTTTCTTCCATTGACCAACGAAGAAACACATTGGTACTTTCACATGATGAGTGAGTACTTCAGGATCTCTGACACTTACGTGAGCAGCAGAGTGGCGCAGCGGAAGCGTGCTGGGCCCATAACCCAGAAGTTGGTGGATCGAAACCATCCTCTGCTATGTGCACTTATTTTTTTGTTAATTAAATTCTTCCAAAACTGGAATTGATATTTTGACTCTTTTATTTTTACTTAAAGTACAATAACTTTTAACATTTTAATTTGTTTTAATAGTATATTGACAGCATTGTTTTCTTTCAGAAATCCACTTACTTTTCTTTACCCTATTACTGAAATGGTAATTGACAAAAACAAGCTACATTGTCACCAGAAGAGCAATGCAAAATGTACAATTGATATTTCAAAATCATCTTTCCAGCTTGAATTTCAATGATGCATTGGGGCAACGATTTTGTGAGAAACATCTTCACACTTAAAGAAAGATTTTCTTAACTTCTTACCTGTGTGCTGATTAGATATCACCTGGTTTTCACATTAAACAGATTCCCACTTGAGAAAGCAGCAAGGATGCAGTGGGGTTTATGTTTCCTGGTGTCAACCTGTATTATTTCAGTGGACATTGTAATGAGGATGCATCTTGCTGCCTTTCCAATGAAGCAAGTTTTAATCAGTAATAGGTGAAAAACCATTCCTACAAAGGTGTTAATCAGAGACTTGGCTTTGTGGACCCTTTTCAGAGAGCAAATGTGTTAGCATAAAAATAAAGCCATAAAATGGAGAGCTGATTAATCACTCAATTGGATTTCTCTGCCTGCATAATTTTTTTTCTCTGCAACCCCATGCTAAATTGTGCTTCCTGTTTTTTATAAAATGACTTAATCAAATCTGACTCTTATTGCATCAGAGAAGGCCAGGTACCCTACACTATAAGAGGTGGTTTGAAATTTTGACTTGTCTACTTAAAGATCAGCAAAATTTGATCACAAGGTCAATTACGTCCCTGGGTGGGATTGAACCACCAACCTTTCGGTTAACAGCCGAATGCGCTAACTGATTGCGCCACAGAGACAGCTTGCAAAAGCATGTGCTGACAAAGGCTAAAAAGCATTCATCTAGAAAGTTTCCTAGAAAAAGGTTAAAAAGGCAATAATCTGGAGAGTTTTGCAAGATTTTTCTTCCATTGACCAACGAAGAAACACATTGGTACTTTCACATGATGAGTGAGTACTTCAGGATCTCTGACACTTACATGAGCAGCAGAGTGGCGCAGCGGAAGCGTGCTGGGCCCATAACCAAGAGTTCGGTGGATCAAAACCATCCTCTGCTATGTGCACTTATTTTTTTGTTAATTAAATTCTTCCAAAACTGGAATTGATATTTTGACTCTTTTATTTTTACTTAAAGTACAATAACTTTTAACATTTTAATTTGTTTTAATAGTATATTGACAGCATTGTTTTCTTTCAGAAATCCACTTAATTTTCATTACCCTATTACTGAAATGGTAATTGACAAAAACAAGCTACATTGTCACCAGATGAGCAATGCAAAATGTACAATTGATATTTCAAAATCATCTTTCCATCTTGAATTTCAATGATGCATTGGGGCAACGATTTTGTGAGAAACATCTTCACCCTTAAAGAAAGATTTTCTTAACTTCTTACCTGTGTGCTGATTAGATATCACCTGGTTTTCACATTAAACAGATTCCCACTTGAGAAAGCAGCAAGGATGCAGTGAGGTTTATGTTTCCTGGTGTCAACCTGTATTATTTCAGTGGACATTGTAATGAGGATGCATCTTGCTGCCTTTCCAATGAAGCAAGTTTTAATCAGTAATAGGTGAAAAACCATTCCTACAAAGGTGTTAATCAGAGACTTGGCTTTGTGGACACTTTTCAGAGAGCAAATGTGTTAGCATAAAAATAAAGCCATAAAATGGAGAGCTGATTAATCACTCAATTGGATTTCTCTGCCTGCATAATTTTTTTTCTCTGCAACCCCATGCTAAATTGTGCTTCCTGTTTTTTTATAAAATGACTTAAACAAATATGACTCTGATTGCATCAGAGAAGGCCAGGTACCCTACACCATAAGAGGTGGTTTGAAATTTTGACTTGTCTACTTAAAGATCAGCAAAATTTGATCACAAGGTCAATTACGTCCCTGGTTGGGATTGAACCACCAACCTTTCGGTTAACAGCCGAATGCGCTAACCGATTGCGCCACAGAGACAGCTTGCAAAAGTATGTACTGACAAAGGCTAAAAAGCATTCATCTAGAAAGTTTCCTAGAAAAAGGTTAAAAAGGCAATAATCTGGAGAGTTTTGCAAGATTTTTCTTCCATTGACCAACGAAGAAACACATTGGTACTTTCACATGATGAGTGAGTACTTCAGGATCTCTGACACTTACATGAGCAGCAGAGTGGCGCAGCGGAAGCGTGCTGGGCCCATAACCCAGAGGTCGGTGGATCGAAACCATCCTCTGCTATGTGCACTTATTTTTTTGTTAATTAAATTCTTCCAAAACTGGAATTGATATTTTGACTCTTTTATTTTTACTTAAAGTACAATAACTTTTAACATTTTAATTTGTTTTAATAGTATATTGACAGCATTGTTTTCTTTCAGAAATCAACTTAATTTTCTTTACCCTATTACTGAAATGGTAATTGACAAAAACAAGCTACATTGTCACCAGAAGAGCAATGCAAAATGTACAATTGATATTTCAAAATCATCTTTCCAGCTTGAATTTCAATGATGCATTGGGGCAACGATTTTGTGAGAAACATCTTCACACTTAAAGAAAGATTTTCTTAACTTCTTACCTGTGTGCTGATTAGATATCACCTGGTTTTCACATTAAACAGATTCCCACTTGAGAAAGCAGCAAGGATGCAGTGAGGTTTATGTTTCCTGGTGTCAACCTGTATTATTTCAGTGGACATTGTAATGAGGATGCATCTTGCTGCCTTTCCAATGAAGCAAGTTTTAATCAGTAATAGGTGAAAAACCATTCCTACAAAGGTGTTAATCAGAGACTTGGCTTTGTGGACACTTTTCAGAGAGCAAATGTGTTAGCATAAAAATAAAACCATAAAATGGAGAGCTGATTAATCACTCAATTGGATTTCTCTGCCTGCATATTTTTTTTTCTCTGCAACCCCATGCTAAATTGTGCTTCCTGTTTTTTATAAAATGACTTAATCAAATCTGACTCTGATTGCATCAGAGAAGGCCAGGTACCCTACACTATAAGAGGTGGTTTGAAATTTTGACTTGTCTACTTAAAGATCAGCAAAATTTGATCACAAGGTCAATTACGTCCCTGGGTGGTATTGTACCACCAGCCTTTCGGTTAATAGCCGAATGCGCTAACCGATTGCACCACAGAGACAACTTGCAAAAGCATGTACTGACAAAGGCTAAAAAGCATTCATCTAGAAAGTTTCCTAGAAAAAGGTTAAAAAGGCAATAATCTGGAGAGTTTTGCAAGATTTTTCTTCCATTGACCAACGAAGAAACACATTGGTACTTTCACATGATGAGTGAGTACTTCAGGATCTCTGACACTTACATGAGCAGCAGAGTGGCGCAGCGGAAGCGTGCTGGGCCCATAACCCAGAGTTCGGTGGATCAAAACCATCCTCTGCTATGTGCACTTATTTTTTTGTTAATTAAATTCTTCCAAAACTGGAATTGATATTTTGACTCTTTTATTTTTACTTAAAGTACAATAACTTTTAACATTTTAATTTGTTTTAATAGTATATTGACAGCATTGTTTTCTTTCAGAAATCCACTTAATTTTCTTTACCCTATTACTGAAATGGTAATTGACAAAAACAAGCTACATTGTCACCAGATGAGCAATGCAAAATGTACAATTGATATTTCAAAATCATCTTTCCATCTTGAATTTCAATGATGCATTGGGGCAACGATTTTGTGAGAAACATCTTCACCCTTAAAGAAAGATTTTCTTAACTTCTTACCTGTGTGCTGATTAGATATCACCTGGTTTTCACATTAAACAGATTCCCACTTGAGAAAGCAGCAAGGATGCAGTGAGGTTTATGTTTCCTGGTGTCAACCTGTATTATTTCAGTGGACATTGTAATGAGGATGCATCTTGCTGCCTTTCCAATGAAGCAAGTTTTAATCAGTAATAGGTGAAAAACCATTCCTACAAAGGTGTTAATCAGAGACTTGGCTTTGTGGACACTTTTCAGAGAGCAAATGTGTTAGCATAAAAATAAAACCATAAAATGGAGAGCTGATTAATCACTCAATTGGATTTCTCTGCCTGCATATTTTTTTTTCTCTGCAACCCCATGCTAAATTGTGCTTCCTGTTTTTTATAAAATGACTTAATCAAATCTGACTCTGATTGCATCAGAGAAGGCCAGGTACCCTACACTATAAGAGGTGGTTTGAAATTTTGACTTGTCTACTTAAAGATCAGCAAAATTTGATCACAAGGTCAATTACGTCCCTGGGTGGTATTGTACCACCAGCCTTTCGGTTAATAGCCGAATGCGCTAACCGATTGCACCACAGAGACAACTTGCAAAAGCATGTACTGACAAAGGCTAAAAAGCATTCATCTAGAAAGTTTCCTAGAAAAAGGTTAAAAAGGCAATAATCTGGAGAGTTTTGCAAGATTTTTCTTCCATTGACCAACGAAGAAACACATTGGTACTTTCACATGATGAGTGAGTACTTCAGGATCTCTGACACTTACATGAGCAGCAGAGTGGCGCAGCGGAAGCGTGCTGGGCCCATAACCAAGAGTTCGGTGGATCAAAACCATCCTCTGCTATGTGCACTTATTTTTTTGTTAATTAAATTCTTCCAAAACTGGAATTGATATTTTGACTCTTTTATTTTTACTTAAAGTACAATAACTTTTAACATTTTAATTTGTTTTAATAGTATATTGACAGCATTGTTTTCTTTCAGAAATCCACTTAATTTTCATTACCCTATTACTGAAATGGTAATTGACAAAAACAAGCTACATTGTCACCAGATGAGCAATGCAAAATGTACAATTGATATTTCAAAATCATCTTTCCATCTTGAATTTCAATGATGCATTGGGGCAACGATTTTGTGAAAAACATCTTCACCCTTAAAGAAAGATTTTCTTAACTTCTTACCTGTGTGCTGATTAGATATCACCTGGTTTTCACATTAAACAGATTCCCACTTGAGAAAGCAGCAAGGATGCAGTGAGGTTTATGTTTCCTGGTGTCAACCTGTATTATTTCAGTGGACATTGTAATGAGGATGCATCTTGCTGCCTTTCCAATGAAGCAAGTTTTAATCAGTAATAGGTGAAAAACCATTCCTACAAAGGTGTTAATCAGAGACTTGGCTTTGTGGACACTTTTCAGAGAGCAAATGTGTTAGCATAAAAATAAAGCCATAAAATGGAGAGCTGATTAATCACTCAATTGGATTTCTCTGCCTGCATAATTTTTTTTCTCTGCAACCCCATGCTAAATTGTGCTTCCTGTTTTTTTATAAAATGACTTAAACAAATATGACTCTGATTGCATCAGAGAAGGCCAGGTACCCTACACCATAAGAGGTGGTTTGAAATTTTGACTTGTCTACTTAAAGATCAGCAAAATTTGATCACAAGGTCAATTACGTCCCTGGTTGGGATTGAACCACCAACCTTTCGGTTAACAGCCGAATGCGCTAACCGATTGCGCCACAGAGACAGCTTGCAAAAGTATGTACTGACAAAGGCTAAAAAGCATTCATCTAGAAAGTTTCCTAGAAAAAGGTTAAAAAGGCAATAATCTGGAGAGTTTTGCAAGATTTTTCTTCCATTGACCAACGAAGAAACACATTGGTACTTTCACATGATGAGTGAGTACTTCAGGATCTCTGACACTTACATGAGCAGCAGAGTGGCGCAGCGGAAGCGTGCTGGGCCCATAACCCAGAGGTCGGTGGATCGAAACCATCCTCTGCTATGTGCACTTATTTTTTTGTTAATTAAATTCTTCCAAAACTGGAATTGATATTTTGACTCTTTTATTTTTACTTAAAGTACAATAACTTTTAACATTTTAATTTGTTTTAATAGTATATTGACAGCATTGTTTTCTTTCAGAAATCAACTTAATTTTCTTTACCCTATTACTGAAATGGTAATTGACAAAAACAAGCTACATTGTCACCAGAAGAGCAATGCAAAATGTACAATTGATATTTCAAAATCATCTTTCCAGCTTGAATTTCAATGATGCATTGGGGCAACGATTTTGTGAGAAACATCTTCACACTTAAAGAAAGATTTTCTTAACTTCTTACCTGTGTGCTGATTAGATATCACCTGGTTTTCACATTAAACAGATTCCCACTTGAGAAAGCAGCAAGAATGCAGTGAGGTTTATGTTTCCTGGTGTCAACCTGTATTATTTCAGTGGACATTGTAATGAGGATGCATCTTGCTGCCTTTCCAATGAAGCAAGTTTTAATCAGTAATAGGTGAAAAACCATTCCTACAAAGGTGTTAATCAGAGACTTGGCTTTGTGGACACTTTTCAGAGAGCAAATGTGTTAGCATAAAAATAAAACCATAAAATGGAGAGCTGATTAATCACTCAATTGGATTTCTCTGCCTGCATATTTTTTTTTCTCTGCAACCCCATGCTAAATTGTGCTTCCTGTTTTTTATAAAATGACTTAATCAAATCTGACTCTGATTGCATCAGAGAAGGCCAGGTACCCTACACTATAAGAGGTGGTTTGAAATTTTGACTTGTCTACTTAAAGATCAGCAAAATTTGATCACAAGGTCAATTACGTCCCTGGGTGGTATTGTACCACCAGCCTTTCGGTTAATAGCCGAATGCGCTAACCGATTGCACCACAGAGACAACTTGCAAAAGCATGTACTGACAAAGGCTAAAAAGCATTCATCTAGAAAGTTTCCTAGAAAAAGGTTAAAAAGGCAATAATCTGGAGAGTTTTGCAAGATTTTTCTTCCATTGACCAACGAAGAAACACATTGGTACTTTCACATGATGAGTGAGTACTTCAGGATCTCTGACACTTACATGAGCAGCAGAGTGGCGCAGCGGAAGCGTGCTGAGCCCATAACCCAGAGTTCGGTGGATCAAAACCATCCTCTGCTATGTGCACTTATTTTTTTGTTAATTAAATTCTTCCAAAACTGGAATTGATATTTTGACTCTTTTATTTTTACTTAAAGTACAATAACTTTTAACATTTTAATTTGTTTTAATAGTATATTGACAGCATTGTTTTCTTTCAGAAATCCACTTAATTTTCTTTACCCTATTACTGAAATGGTAATTGACAAAAACAAGCTACATTGTCACCAGATGAGCAATGCAAAATGTACAATTGATATTTCAAAATCATCTTTCCATCTTGAATTTCAATGATGCATTGGGGCAACGATTTTGTGAGAAACATCTTCACCCTTAAAGAAAGATTTTCTTAACTTCTTACCTGTGTGCTGATTAGATATCACCTGGTTTTCACATTAAACAGATTCCCACTTGAGAAAGCAGCAAGGATGCAGTGAGGTTTATGTTTCCTGGTGTCAACCTGTATTATTTCAGTGGACATTGTAATGAGGATGCATCTTGCTGCCTTTCCAATGAAGCAAGTTTTAATCAGTAATAGGTGAAAAACCATTCCTACAAAGGTGTTAATCAGAGACTTGGCTTTGTGGACACTTTTCAGAGAGCAAATGTGTTAGCATAAAAATAAAACCATAAAATGGAGAGCTGATTAATCACTCAATTGGATTTCTCTGCCTGCATATTTTTTTTTCTCTGCAACCCCATGCTAAATTGTGCTTCCTGTTTTTTATAAAATGACTTAATCAAATCTGACTCTGATTGCATCAGAGAAGGCCAGGTACCCTACACTATAAGAGGTGGTTTGAAATTTTGACTTGTCTACTTAAAGATCAGCAAAATTTGATCACAAGGTCAATTACGTCCCTGGGTGGTATTGTACCACCAGCCTTTCGGTTAATAGCCGAATGCGCTAACCGATTGCACCACAGAGACAACTTGCAAAAGCATGTACTGACAAAGGCTAAAAAGCATTCATCTAGAAAGTTTCCTAGAAAAAGGTTAAAAAGGCAATAATCTGGAGAGTTTTGCAAGATTTTTCTTCCATTGACCAACGAAGAAACACATTGGTACTTTCACATGATGAGTGAGTACTTCAGGATCTCTGACACTTACATGAGCAGCAGAGTGGCGCAGCGGAAGCGTGCTGGGCCCATAACCAAGAGTTCGGTGGATCAAAACCATCCTCTGCTATGTGCACTTATTTTTTTGTTAATTAAATTCTTCCAAAACTGGAATTGATATTTTGACTCTTTTATTTTTACTTAAAGTACAATAACTTTTAACATTTTAATTTGTTTTAATAGTATATTGACAGCATTGTTTTCTTTCAGAAATCCACTTAATTTTCATTACCCTATTACTGAAATGGTAATTGACAAAAACAAGCTACATTGTCACCAGATGAGCAATGCAAAATGTACAATTGATATTTCAAAATCATCTTTCCATCTTGAATTTCAATGATGCATTGGGGCAACGATTTTGTGAGAAACATCTTCACCCTTAAAGAAAGATTTTCTTAACTTCTTACCTGTGTGCTGATTAGATATCACCTGGTTTTCACATTAAACAGATTCCCACTTGAGAAAGCAGCAAGGATGCAGTGAGGTTTATGTTTCCTGGTGTCAACCTGTATTATTTCAGTGGACATTGTAATGAGGATGCATCTTGCTGCCTTTCCAATGAAGCAAGTTTTAATCAGTAATAGGTGAAAAACCATTCCTACAAAGGTGTTAATCAGAGACTTGGCTTTGTCTACACTTTTCAGAGAGCAAATGTGTTAGCATAAAAATAAAGCCATAAAATGGAGAGCTGATTAATCACTCAATTGGATTTCTCTGCCTGCATAATTTTTTTTCTCTGCAACCCCATGCTAAATTGTGCTTCCTGTTTTTTTATAAAATGACTTAAACAAATATGACTCTGATTGCATCAGAGAAGGCCAGGTACCCTACACCATAAGAGGTGGTTTGAAATTTTGACTTGTCTACTTAAAGATCAGCAAAATTTGATCACAAGGTCAATTACGTCCCTGGTTGGGATTGAACCACCAACCTTTCGGTTAACAGCCGAATGCGCTAACCGATTGCGCCACAGAGACAGCTTGCAAAAGTATGTACTGACAAAGGCTAAAAAGCATTCATCTAGAAAGTTTCCTAGAAAAAGGTTAAAAAGGCAATAATCTGGAGAGTTTTGCAAGATTTTTCTTCCATTGACCAACGAAGAAACACATTGGTACTTTCACATGATGAGTGAGTACTTCAGGATCTCTGACACTTACATGAGCAGCAGAGTGGCGCAGCGGAAGCGTGCTGGGCCCATAACCCAGAGGTCGGTGGATCGAAACCATCCTCTGCTATGTGCACTTATTTTTTTGTTAATTAAATTCTTCCAAAACTGGAATTGATATTTTGACTCTTTTATTTTTACTTAAAGTACAATAACTTTTAACATTTTAATTTGTTTTAATAGTATATTGACAGCATTGTTTTCTTTCAGAAATCAACTTAATTTTCTTTACCCTATTACTGAAATGGTAATTGACAAAAACAAGCTACATTGTCACCAGAAGAGCAATGCAAAATGTACAATTGATATTTCAAAATCATCTTTCCAGCTTGAATTTCAATGATGCATTGGGGCAACGATTTTGTGAGAAACATCTTCACACTTAAAGAAAGATTTTCTTAACTTCTTACCTGTGTGCTGATTAGATATCACCTGGTTTTCACATTAAACAGATTCCCACTTGAGAAAGCAGCAAGAATGCAGTGAGGTTTATGTTTCCTGGTGTCAACCTGTATTATTTCAGTGGACATTGTAATGAGGATGCATCTTGCTGCCTTTCCAATGAAGCAAGTTTTAATCAGTAATAGGTGAAAAACCATTCCTACAAAGGTGTTAATCAGAGACTTGGCTTTGTGGACACTTTTCAGAGAGCAAATGTGTTAGCATAAAAATAAAACCATAAAATGGAGAGCTGATTAATCACTCAATTGGATTTCTCTGCCTGCATATTTTTTTTTCTCTGCAACCCCATGCTAAATTGTGCTTCCTGTTTTTTATAAAATGACTTAATCAAATCTGACTCTGATTGCATCAGAGAAGGCCAGGTACCCTACACTATAAGAGGTGGTTTGAAATTTTGACTTGTCTACTTAAAGATCAGCAAAATTTGATCACAAGGTCAATTACGTCCCTGGGTGGTATTGTACCACCAGCCTTTCGGTTAATAGCCGAATGCGCTAACCGATTGCACCACAGAGACAACTTGCAAAAGCATGTACTGACAAAGGCTAAAAAGCATTCATCTAGAAAGTTTCCTAGAAAAAGGTTAAAAAGGCAATAATCTGGAGAGTTTTGCAAGATTTTTCTTCCATTGACCAACGAAGAAACACATTGGTACTTTCACATGATGAGTGAGTACTTCAGGATCTCTGACACTTACATGAGCAGCAGAGTGGCGCAGCGGAAGCGTGCTGAGCCCATAACCCAGAGTTCGGTGGATCAAAACCATCCTCTGCTATGTGCACTTATTTTTTTGTTAATTAAATTCTTCCAAAACTGGAATTGATATTTTGACTCTTTTATTTTTACTTAAAGTACAATAACTTTTAACATTTTAATTTGTTTTAATAGTATATTGACAGCATTGTTTTCTTTCAGAAATCCACTTAATTTTCTTTACCCTATTACTGAAATGGTAATTGACAAAAACAAGCTACATTGTCACCAGATGAGCAATGCAAAATGTACAATTGATATTTCAAAATCATCTTTCCATCTTGAATTTCAATGATGCATTGGGGCAACGATTTTGTGAGAAACATCTTCACCCTTAAAGAAAGATTTTCTTAACTTCTTACCTGTGTGCTGATTAGATATCACCTGGTTTTCACATTAAACAGATTCCCACTTGAGAAAGCAGCAAGGATGCAGTGAGGTTTATGTTTCCTGGTGTCAACCTGTATTATTTCAGTGGACATTGTAATGAGGATGCATCTTGCTGCCTTTCCAATGAAGCAAGTTTTAATCAGTAATAGGTGAAAAACCATTCCTACAAAGGTGTTAATCAGAGACTTGGCTTTGTGGACACTTTTCAGAGAGCAAATGTGTTAGCATAAAAATAAAACCATAAAATGGAGAGCTGATTAATCACTCAATTGGATTTCTCTGCCTGCATATTTTTTTTTCTCTGCAACCCCATGCTAAATTGTGCTTCCTGTTTTTTATAAAATGACTTAATCAAATCTGACTCTGATTGCTTCAGAGAAGGCCAGGTACCCTACACTATAAGAGGTGGTTTGAAATTTTGACTTGTCTACTTAAAGATCAGCAAAATTTGATCACAAGGTCAATTACGTCCCTGGGTGGTATTGTACCACCAGCCTTTCGGTTAATAGCCGAATGCGCTAACCGATTGCACCACAGAGACAACTTGCAAAAGCATGTACTGACAAAGGCTAAAAAGCATTCATCTAGAAAGTTTCCTAGAAAAAGGTTAAAAAGGCAATAATCTGGAGAGTTTTGCAAGATTTTTCTTCCATTGACCAACGAAGAAACACATTGGTACTTTCACATGATGAGTGAGTACTTCAGGATCTCTGACACTTACATGAGCAGCAGAGTGGCGCAGCGGAAGCGTGCTGGGCCCATAACCAAGAGTTCGGTGGATCAAAACCATCCTCTGCTATGTGCACTTATTTTTTTGTTAATTAAATTCTTCCAAAACTGGAATTGATATTTTGACTCTTTTATTTTTACTTAAAGTACAATAACTTTTAACATTTTAATTTGTTTTAATAGTATATTGACAGCATTGTTTTCTTTCAGAAATCCACTTAATTTTCATTACCCTATTACTGAAATGGTAATTGACAAAAACAAGCTACATTGTCACCAGATGAGCAATGCAAAATGTACAATTGATATTTCAAAATCATCTTTCCATCTTGAATTTCAATGATGCATTGGGGCAACGATTTTGTGAGAAACATCTTCACCCTTAAAGAAAGATTTTCTTAACTTCTTACCTGTGTGCTGATTAGATATCACCTGGTTTTCACATTAAACAGATTCCCACTTGAGAAAGCAGCAAGGATGCAGTGAGGTTTATGTTTCCTGGTGTCAACCTGTATTATTTCAGTGGACATTGTAATGAGGATGCATCTTGCTGCCTTTCCAATGAAGCAAGTTTTAATCAGTAATAGGTGAAAAACCATTCCTACAAAGGTGTTAATCAGAGACTTGGCTTTGTCTACACTTTTCAGAGAGCAAATGTGTTAGCATAAAAATAAAGCCATAAAATGGAGAGCTGATTAATCACTCAATTGGATTTCTCTGCCTGCATAATTTTTTTTCTCTGCAACCCCATGCTAAATTGTGCTTCCTGTTTTTTTATAAAATGACTTAAACAAATATGACTCTGATTGCATCAGAGAAGGCCAGGTACCCTACACCATAAGAGGTGGTTTGAAATTTTGACTTGTCTACTTAAAGATCAGCAAAATTTGATCACAAGGTCAATTACGTCCCTGGTTGGGATTGAACCACCAACCTTTCGGTTAACAGCCGAATGCGCTAACCGATTGCGCCACAGAGACAGCTTGCAAAAGCATGTACTGACAAAGGCTAAAAAGCATTCATCTAGAAAGTTTCCTAGAAAAAGGTTAAAAAGGCAATAATCTGGAGAGTTTTGCAAGATTTTTCTTCCATTGACCAACGAAGAAACACATTGGTACTTTCACATGATGAGTGAGTACTTCAGGATCTCTGACACTTACATGAGCAGCAGAGTGGCGCAGCGGAAGCGTGCTGGGCCCATAACCCAGAGGTCGGTGGATCTAAACCATCCTCTGCTATGTGCACTTATTTTTTTGTTAATTAAATTCTTCCAAAACTGGAATTGATATTTTGACTCTTTTATTTTTACTTAAAGTACAATAACTTTTAACATTTTAATTTGTTTTAATAGTATATTGACAGCATTGTTTTCTTTCAGAAATCAACTTAATTTTCTTTACCCTATTACTGAAATGGTAATTGACAAAAACAAGCTACATTGTCACCAGAAGAGCAATGCAAAATGTACAATTGATATTTCAAAATCATCTTTCCAGCTTGAATTTCAATGATGCATTGGGGCAACGATTTTGTGAGAAACATCTTCACACTTAAAGAAAGATTTTCTTAACTTCTTACCTGTGTGCTGATTAGATATCACCTGGTTTTCACATTAAACAGATTCCCACTTGAGAAAGCAGCAAGGATGCAGTGAGGTTTATGTTTCCTGGTGTCAACCTGTATTATTTCAGTGGACATTGTAATGAGGATGCATCTTGCTGCCTTTCCAATGAAGCAAGTTTTAATCAGTAATAGGTGAAAAACCATTCCTACAAAGGTGTTAATCAGAGACTTGGCTTTGTGGACACTTTTCAGAGAGCAAATGTGTTAGCATAAAAATAAAGCCATAAAATGGAGAGCTGATTAATCACTCAATTGGATTTCTCTGCCTGCATATTTTTTTTCTCTGCAACCCCATGCTAAATTGTGCTTCCTGTTTTTTATAAAATGACTTAATCAAATATGACTCTGATTGCATCAGAGAAGGCCAGGTACCCTACACCATAAGAGGTGGTTTGAAATTTTGACTTGTCTACTTAAAGATCACCAAAATTTGATCACAAGGTCAATTACGTCCCTCGGTGGGATTGAACCACCAACCTTTCGGTTAACAGCCGAATGCGCTAACCGATTGCGCCACAGAGACAGCTTGCAAAAGCATGTGCTGACAAAGACTAAAAAGCATTCATCTAGAAAGTTTCCTAGAAAAAGGTTAAAAAGGCAATAATCTGGAGAGTTTTGCAAGATTTTTCTTCCATTGACCAACGAAGAAACACATTGGTACTTTCACATGATGAGTGAGTACTTCAGGATCTCTGACACTTACATGAGCAGCAGCGTGGCGCAGCAGAAGCGTGCTGGGCCCATAACCCCGAGGTCGGTGGATCGAAACCATCCTCTGCTATGTGCACTTATTTTTTTGTTAATTAAATTCTTCCAAAACTGGAATTGATATTTTGACTCTTTTATTTTTACTTAAAGTACAATAACTTTTAACATTTTAATTTGTTTTAATAGTATATTGACAGCATTGTTTTCTATCAGAAATCCACTTAATTTTCTTTACCCTATTACTGAAATGGTAATTGACAAAAACAAGCTACATTGTCACCAGAAGAGCAATGCAAAATGTACAATTGATATTTCAAAATCATCTTTCCAGCTTGAATTTCAATGATGCATTGGGGCAACGATTTTGTGAGAAACATCTTCACCCTTAAAGAAAAATTTTCTTAACTTCTTACCTGTGTGCTGATTAGATATCACCTGGTTTTCACATTAAACAGATTCCCACTTGAGAAAGCAGCAAGGATGCAGTGAGGTTTATGTTTCCTGGTGTCAACCTGTATTATTTCAGTGGACATTGTAATGAGGATGCATCTTGCTGCCTTTCCAATGAAGCAAGTTTTAATCAGTAATAGGTGAAAAACCATTCCTACAAAGGTGTTAATCAGAGACTTGGCTTTGTGGACACTTTTCAGAGAGCAAATGTGTTAGCATAAAAATAAAACCATAAAATGGAGAGCTGATTAATCACTCAATTGGATTTCTCTGCCTGCATATTTTTTTTCTCTGCAACCCCATGCTAAATTGTGCTTCCTGTTTTTTATAAAATGACTTAATCAAATCTGACTCTGATTGCATCAGAGAAGGCCAGGTACCCTACACTATAAGAGGTGGTTTGAAATTTTGACTTGTCTACTTAAAGATCACCAAAATTTGATCACAAGGTCAACTACGTCCCTGGTTGGGATTGAACCACCAACCTTTCGGTTAACAGCCGAATGCGCTAACCGATTGCGCCACAGAGACAGCTTGCAAAAGCATGTACTGACAAAGGCTAAAAAGCATTCATCTAGAAAGTTTCCTAGAAAAAGGTTAAAAAGGCAATAATCTGGAGAGTTTTGCAAGATTTTTCTTCCATTGACCAACGAAGAAACACATTGGTACTTTCACATGATGAGTGAGTACTTCAGGATCTCTGACACTTACATGAGCAGCAGAGTGGCGCAGCGGAAGCGTGCTGGGCCCATAACCCAGAGTTCGGTGGATCAAAACCATCCTCTGCTATGTGCACTTATTTTTTTGTTAATTAAATTCTTCCAAAACTGGAATTGATATTTTGACTCTTTTATTTTTACTTAAAGTACAATAACTTTTAACATTTTAATTTGTTTTAATAGTATATTGACAGCATTGTTTTCTTTCAGAAATCCACTTAATTTTCTTTACCCTATTACTGAAATGGTAATTGACAAAAACAAGCTACATTGTCACCAGATGAGCAATGCAAAATGTACAATTGATATTTCAAAATCATCTTTCCATCTTGAATTTCAATGATGCATTGGGGCAACGATTTTGTGAGAAACATCTTCACCCTTAAAGAAAGATTTTCTTAACTTCTTACCTGTGTGCTGATTAGATATCACCTGGTTTTCACATTAAACAGATTCCCACTTGAGAAAGCAGCAAGGATGCAGTGAGGTTTATGTTTCCTGGTGTCAACCTGTATTATTTCAGTGGACATTGTAATGAGGATGCATCTTGCTGCCTTTCCAATGAAGCAAGTTTTAATCAGTAATAGGTGAAAAACCATTCCTACAAAGGTGTTAATCAGAGACTTGGCTTTGTGGACACTTTTCAGAGAGCAAATGTGTTAGCATAAAAATAAAGCCATAAAATGGAGAGCTGATTAATCACTCAATTGGATTTCTCTGCCTGCATAATTTTTTTTCTCTGCAACCCCATGCTAAATTGTGCTTCCTGTTTTTTATAAAAAAACTTAATCAAATCTGATTGCATCAGAGAAGGCCAGGTACCCTACACTATAAGAGGTGGTTTGAAATTTTGACTTGTCTACTTAAAGATCAGCAAAATTTGATCACAAGGTCAATTACGTCCCTGGGTGGGATTGAACCACCAACCTTTCGGTTAACAGCCGAATGCGCTAACCGATTGCGCCACAGAGACAGCTTGCAAAAGCATGTACTGACAAAGTCTAAAAAGCATTCATCTAGAAAGTTTCCTAGAAAAAGGTTAAAAAGGCAATAATCTGGAGAGTTTTGCAAGATTTTTCTTCCATTGACCAACGAAGAAACACATTGGTACTTTCACATGATGAGTGAGTACTTCAGGATCTCTGACACTTACATAAGCTGCAGAGTGGCGCAGCGGAAGCGTGCTGGACCCATAACCCAGAGGTCGGTGGATCAAAACCATCCTCTGCTATGTGCACTTATTTTTTTGTTAATTAAATTCTTCCAAAACGGGAATTGATATTTTGACTCTTTTATTTTTACTTAAAGAACAATAACTTTTAACATTTTAATTTGTTTTAATAGTATATTGACAGCATTGTTTTCTTTCAGAAATCCACTTAATTTTCTTTACCCTATTACTGAAATGGTAATTGACAAAAACAAGCTACATTGTCACCAGATGAGCAATGCAAAATGTACAATTGATATTTCAAAATCATCTTTCCAGCTTGAATTTCAATGATGCATTGGGGCAACGATTTTGTGAGAAACATCTTCACCCTTAAAGAAAGATTTTCTTAACTTCTTACCTGTGTGCTGATTAGATATCACCTGGTTTTCACATTAAACAGATTCCCACTTGAGAAAGCAGCAAGGCTGCAGTGAGGTTTATGTTTCCTGGTGTCAACCTGTATTATTTCAGTGGACATTGTAATGAGGATGCATCTTGCTGCCTTTCCAATGAAGCAAGTTTTAATCAGTAATAGGTGAAAAACCATTCCTACAAAGGTGTTAATCAGAGACTTGGCTTTGTGGACACTTTTCAGAGAGCAAATGTGTTAGCATAAAAATAAAGCCATAAAATGGAGAGCTGATTAATCACTCAATTGGATTTCTCTGCCTGCATATTTTTTTTTCTCTGCAACCCCATGCTAAATTGTGCTTCCTGTTTTTTATAAAATGACTTAATCAAATCTGACTCTGATTGCATCAGAGAAGGCCAGGTACCCTACACCATAAGAGGTGGTTTGAAATTTTGACTTGTCTACTTAAAGATCACCAAAATTTCATCACAAGGTCAATTACGTCCCTCGGTGGGATTGAACCACCAACCTTTCGGTTAACAGCCGAATGCGCTAACCGATTGCGCCACAGAGACAGCTTGCAAAAGCATGTGCTGACAAAGACTAAAAAGCATTCATCTAGAAAGTTTCCTAGAAAAAGGTTAAAAAGGCAATAATCTGGAGAGTTTTGCAAGATTTTTCTTCCATTGACCAACGAAGAAACACATTGGTACTTTCACATGATGAGTGAGTACTTCAGGATCTCTGACACTTACATGAGCTGCAGAGTGGTGCAGCAGAAGCGTGCTGGGCCCATAACCCCGAGGTGGGTGGATCGAAACCATCCTCTGCTATGTGCACTTATTTTTTTGTTAATTAAATTCTTCCAAAACTGGAATTGATATTTTGACTCTTTTATTTTTACTTAAAGTACAATAACTTTTAACATTTTAATTTGTTTTAATAGTATATTGACAGCATTGTTTTCTTTCAGAAATCCACTTAATTTTCTTTACCCTATTACTGAAATGGTAATTGACAAAAACAAGCTACATTGTCACCAGAAGAGCAATGCAAAATGTACAATTGATATTTCAAAATCATCTTTCCAGCTTGAATTTCAATGATGCATTGGGGCAACGATTTTGTGAGAAACATCTTCACCCTTAAAGAAAGATTTTCTTAACTTCTTACCTGTGTGCTGATTAGATATCACCTGGTTTTCACATTAAACAGATTCCCACTTGAGAAAGCAGCAAGGATGCAGTGAGGTTTATGTTTCCTGGTGTCAACCTGTATTATTTCAGTGGACATTGTAATGAGGATGCATCTTGCTGCCTTTCCAATGAAGCAAGTTTTAATCAGTAATAGGTGAAAAACCATTCCTACAAAGGTGTTAATCAGAGACTTGGCTTTGTGGACACTTTTCAGAGAGCAAATGTGTTAGCATAAAAATAAAACCATAAAATGGAGAGCTGATTAATCACTCAATTGGATTTCTCTGCCTGCATATTTTTTTTTCTCTGCAACCCCATGCTAAATTGTGCTTCCTGTTTTTTATAAAATGACTTAATCAAATCTGACTCTGATTGCATCAGAGAAGGCCAGGTACCCTACACTATAAGAGGTGGTTTGAAATTTTGACTTGTCTACTTAAAGATCACCAAAATTTGATCACAAGGTCAATTACGTCCCTGGGTGGGATTGAACCACCAACCTTTCGGTTAACAGCCGAATGCGCTAACCGATTGCGCCACAGAGACAGCTTGCAAAAGCATGTACTGACAAAGGCTAAAAAGCATTCATCTAGAAAGTTTCCTAGAAAAAGGTTAAAAAGGCAATAATCTGGAGAGTTTTGCATGATTTTTCTTCCATTGACCAACGAAGAAACACATTGGTACTTTCACATGATGAGTGAGTACTTCAGGATCTCTGACACTTACATAAGCTGCAGAGTGGCGCAGCGGAAGCGTGCTGGACCCATAACCCAGAGGTCGGTGGATCAAAACCATCCTCTGCTATGTGCACTTATTTTTTTGTTAATTAAATTCTTCCAAAACTGGAATTGATATTTTGACTCTTTTATTTTTACTTAAAGAACAATAACTTTTAACATTTTAATTTGTTTTAATAGTATATTGACAGCATTGTTTTCTTTCAGAAATCCACTTAATTTTCTTTACCCTATTACTGAAATGGTAATTGACAAAAACAAGCTACATTGTCACCAGATGAGCAATGCAAAATGTACAATTGATATTTCAAAATCATCTTTCCATCTTGAATTTCAATGATGCATTGGGGCAACGATTTTGTGAGAAACATCTTCACCCTTAAAGAAAGATTTTCTTAACTTCTTACCTGTGTGCTGATTAGATATCACCTGGTTTTCACATTAAACAGATTCCCACTTGAGAAAGCAGCAAGGCTGCAGTGAGGTTTATGTTTCCTGGTGTCAACCTGTATTATTTCAGTGGACATTGTAATGAGGATGCATCTTGCTGCCTTTCCAATGAAGCAAGTTTTAATCAGTAATAGGTGAAAAACCATTCCTACAAAGGTGTTAATCAGAGACTTGGCTTTGTGGACACTTTTCAGAGAGCAAATGTGTTAGCATAAAAATAAAGCCATAAAATGGAGAGCTGATTAATCACTCAATTGGATTTCTCTGCCTGCATATTTTTTTTTCTCTGCAACCCCATGCTAAATTGTGCTTCCTGTTTTTTATAAAATGACTTAATCAAATCTGACTCTGATTGCATCAGAGAAGGCCAGGTACCCTACACCATAAGAGGTGGTTTGAAATTTTGACTTGTCTACTTAAAGATCACCAAAATTTCATCACAAGGTCAATTACGTCCCTCGGTGGGATTGAACCACCAACCTTTCGGTTAACAGCCGAATGCGCTAACCGATTGCGCCACAGAGACAGCTTGCAAAAGCATGTGCTGACAAAGACTAAAAAGCATTCATCTAGAAAGTTTCCTAGAAAAAGGTTAAAAAGGCAATAATCTGGAGAGTTTTGCAAGATTTTTCTTCCATTGACCAACGAAGAAACACATTGGTACTTTCACATGATGAGTGAGTACTTCAGGATCTCTGACACTTACATGAGCTGCAGAGTGGTGCAGCAGAAGCGTGCTGGGCCCATAACCCCGAGGTGGGTGGATCGAAACCATCCTCTGCTATGTGCACTTATTTTTTTGTTAATTAAATTCTTCCAAAACTGGAATTGATATTTTGACTCTTTTATTTTTACTTAAAGTACAATAACTTTTAACATTTTAATTTGTTTTAATAGTATATTGACAGCATTGTTTTCTTTCAGAAATCCACTTAATTTTCTTTACCCTATTACTGAAATGGTAATTGACAAAAACAAGCTACATTGTCACCAGAAGAGCAATGCAAAATGTACAATTGATATTTCAAAATCATCTTTCCAGCTTGAATTTCAATGATGCATTGGGGCAACGATTTTGTGAGAAACATCTTCACCCTTAAAGAAAGATTTTCTTAACTTCTTACCTGTGTGCTGATTAGATATCACCTGGTTTTCACATTAAACAGATTCCCACTTGAGAAAGCAGCAAGGATGCAGTGAGGTTTATGTTTCCTGGTGTCAACCTGTATTATTTCAGTGGACATTGTAATGAGGATGCATCTTGCTGCCTTTCCAATGAAGCAAGTTTTAATCAGTAATAGGTGAAAAACCATTCCTACAAAGGTGTTAATCAGAGACTTGGCTTTGTGGACACTTTTCAGAGAGCAAATGTGTTAGCATAAAAATAAAACCATAAAATGGAGAGCTGATTAATCACTCAATTGGATTTCTCTGCCTGCATATTTTTTTTTCTCTGCAACCCCATGCTAAATTGTGCTTCCTGTTTTTTATAAAATGACTTAATCAAATCTGACTCTGATTGCATCAGAGAAGGCCAGGTACCCTACACTATAAGAGGTGGTTTGAAATTTTGACTTGTCTACTTAAAGATCACCAAAATTTGATCACAAGGTCAATTACGTCCCTGGGTGGGATTGAACCACCAACCTTTCGGTTAACAGCCGAATGCGCTAACCGATTGCGCCACAGAGACAGCTTGCAAAAGCATGTACTGACAAAGGCTAAAAAGCATTCATCTAGAAAGTTTCCTAGAAAAAGGTTAAAAAGGCAATAATCTGGAGAGTTTTGCATGATTTTTCTTCCATTGACCAACGAAGAAACACATTGGTACTTTCACATGATGAGTGAGTACTTCAGGATCTCTGACACTTACATAAGCTGCAGAGTGGCGCAGCGGAAGCGTGCTGGACCCATAACCCAGAGGTCGGTGGATCAAAACCATCCTCTGCTATGTGCACTTATTTTTTTGTTAATTAAATTCTTCCAAAACTGGAATTGATATTTTGACTCTTTTATTTTTACTTAAAGAACAATAACTTTTAACATTTTAATTTGTTTTAATAGTATATTGACAGCATTGTTTTCTTTCAGAAATCCACTTAATTTTCTTTACCCTATTACTGAAATGGTAATTGACAAAAACAAGCTACATTGTCACCAGATGAGCAATGCAAAATGTACAATTGATATTTCAAAATCATCTTTCCATCTTGAATTTCAATGATGCATTGGGGCAACGATTTTGTGAGAAACATCTTCACCCTTAAAGAAAGATTTTCTTAACTTCTTACCTGTGTGCTGATTAGATATCACCTGGTTTTCACATTAAACAGATTCCCACTTGAGAAAGCAGCAAGGATGCAGTGAGGTTTATGTTTCCTGGTGTCAACCTGTATTATTTCAGTGGACATTGTAATGAGGATGCATCTTGCTGCCTTTCCAATGAAGCAAGTTTTAATCAGTAATAGGTGAAAAACCATTCCTACAAAGGTGTTAATCAGAGACTTGGCTTTGTGGACACTTTTCAGAGAGCAAATGTGTTAGCATAAAAATAAAGCCATAAAATGGAGAGCTGATTAATCACTCAATTGGATTTCTCTGCCTGCATAATTTTTTTTCTCTGCAACCCCATGCTAAATTGTGCTTCCTGTTTTTTTATAAAATGACTTAAACAAATATGACTCTGATTGCATCAGAGAAGGCCAGGTACCCTACACCATAAGAGGTGGTTTGAAATTTTGACTTGTCTACTTAAAGATCAGCAAAATTTGATCACAAGGTCAATTACGTCCCTGGTTGGGATTGAACCACCAACCTTTCGGTTAACAGCCAAATGCGCTAACCGATTGCGCCACAGAGACAGCTTGCAAAAGCATGTACTGACAAAGGCTAAAAAGCATTCATCTAGAAAGTTTCCTAGAAAAAGGTTAAAAAGGCAATAATCTGGAGAGTTTTGCAAGATTTTTCTTCCATTGACCAACGAAGAAACACATTGGTACTTTCACATGATGAGTGAGTACTTCAGGATCTCTGACACTTACATGAGCAGTAGAGTGGCGCAGCGGAAGCGTGCTGGGCCCATAACCGCGAGGTCGGTGGATCGAAACCATCCTCTGCTATGTGCACTTATTTTTTTGTTAATTAAATTCTTCCAAAACTGGAATTGATATTTTGACTCTTTTATTTTTACTTAAAGTACAATAACTTTTAACATTTTAATTTGTTTTAATAGTATATTGACAGCATTGTTTTCTTTCAGAAATCCACTTAATTTTCTTTACCCTATTACTGAAATGGTAATTGACAAAAACAAGCTACATTGTCACCAGAAGAGCAATGCAAAATGTACAATTGATATTTCAAAATCATCTTTCCAGCTTGAATTTCAATGATGCATTGGGGCAACGATTTTGTGAGAAACATCTTCACCCTTAAAGAAAGATTTTCTTAACTTCTTACCTGTGTGCTGATTAGATATCACCTGGTTTTCACATTAAACAGATTCCCACTTGAGAAAGCAGCAAGGATGCAGTGAGGTTTATGTTTCCTGGTGTCAACCTGTATTATTTCAGTGGACATTGTAATGAGGATGCATCTTGCTGCCTTTCCAGTGAAGCAAGTTTTAATCAGTAATAGGTGAAAAACCATTCCTACAAAGGTGTTAATCAGAGACTTGGCTTTGTGGACACTTTTCAGAGAGCAAATGTGTTAGCATAAAAATAAAGCCATAAAATGGAGAGCTGATTAATCACTCAATTGGATTTCTCTGCCTGCATAATTTTTTTTCTCTGCAACCCCATGCTAAATTGTGCTTCCTGTTTTTTATAAAATGACTTAATCAAATCTGACTCTGATTGCATCAGAGAAGGCCAGGTACCCTACACTATAAGAGGTGGTTTGAAATTTTGACTTGTCTACTTAAAGATCACCAAAATTTGATCATAAGGTCAATTACGTCCCCGGGTGGGATTGAACCACCAACCTTTCGGTTAACAGCCAAATGCGCTAACCGATTGCGCCACAGAGATAGCTTGCGAAAGCATGTACTGACAAAGGCTAAAAAGCATTCATCTAGAAAGTTTCCTAGAAAAAAGTTAAAAAGGCAATAATCTGGAGAGTTTTGCAAGATTTTTCTTCCATTGACCAACGAAGAAACACATTGGTACTTTCACATGATGAGTGAGTACTTCAGGATCTCTGACACTTACGTGAGCAGCAGAGTGGCGCAGCGGAAGCGTGCTGTGCACATAACCCAGAGGTTGGTGGATCGAAACCATCCTCTGCTATGTGCACTTATTTTTTTGTTAATTAAATTCTTCCAAAACTGGAATTGATATTTTGACTCTTATTTTTACTTAAAGTACAATAACTTTTAACATTTTAATTTGTTTTAATAGTATATTGACAGCATTGTTTTCTTTCAGAAATCCACTTAATTTTCTTTACCCTATTACTGAAATGGTAATTGACAAAAACAAGCTACATTGTCACCAGAAGAGCAATGCAAAATGTACAATTGATATTTCAAAATCATCTTTCCAGCTTGAATTTCAATGATGCATTGGGGCAACGATTTTGTGAGAAACATCTTCACCCTTAAAGAAAGATTTTCTTAACTTCTTACCTGTGTGCTGATTAGATATCACCTGGTTTTCACATTAATCAGATTCCCACTTGAGAAAGCAGCAAGGATGCAGTGAGGTTTATGTTTCCTGGTGTCAACCTGTATTATTTCAGTGGACATTGTAATGAGCATGCATCTTGCTGCCTTTCCAATGAAGCAAGTTTTAATCAGTAATAGGTAAAAAACCATTCCTACAAAGGTGTTAATCAGAGACTTGGCTTTGTGGACACTTTTCATAGAGCAAATGTGTTAGCATAAAAATAAAGCCATAAAATGGAGAGCTGATTAATCACTCAATTGGATTTCTCTGCCTGCATAATTTTTTTTCTCTGCAACCCCATGCTAAATTGTGCTTCCTGTTTTTTATAAAATGACTTAATCAAAAATGACTCTGATTGCATCAGAGAAGGCCAGGTACCCTACACCATAAGAGGTGGTTTGAAATTTTGACTTGTCTACTTAAAGATCACCAAAATTTGATCACAAGGTCAATTACGTCCCTGGGTGGTATTGAACCACCAACCTTTCGGTTAACAGCCGAATGCGCCAACCGATTGCGCCACAGAGACAGCTTGCAAAAGCATGTACTGACAAAGGCTAAAAAGCATTCATCTAGAAAGTTTCCTAGAAAAAGGTTAAAAAGGCAATAATCTGGAGAGTTTTGCAAGATTTTTCTTCCATTGACCAACGAAGAAACACATTTGTACTTTCAAATGATGAGTGAGTACTTCAGGATCTCTGACACGTACATGAGCAGCAGAGTGGCACAGCGGAAATGTGCTGGGCCCATAACCCAGAGGTCGGTGGATCGAAACCATCCTCTTCTATGTGCACTTATTTTTTTGTTAATTAAATTCTTCCAAAACTGGAATTGATATTTTGACTCTTTTATTTTTATTAAAGTACAATAACTTTTAACATTTTAATTTGTTTTAATAGTATATTGACAGCATTGTTTTCTTTCAGAAATCCACTTAATTTTCTTTACCCTATTACTGAAATGGTAATTGACAAAAACAAGCTACATTGTCACCAGAAGAGCAATGCAAAATGTACAATGATATTTCAAAATCATCTTTCCATCTTGAATTTCAATGATGCATTGGGGCAACAATTTTGTGAGAAACATCTTCACCCTTAAAGAAAGATTTTCTTAACTTCTTACCTGTGTGCTGATTAGATATCACCTGGTTTTCACATTAAACAGATTCCCACTTGAGAAAGCAGCAAGGATACAGTGAGGTTTATGTTTCCTGGTGTCAACCTGTATTATTTCAGTGGACATTGTAATGAGGATGCATCTTGCTGCCTTTCCAATGAAGCAAGTTTTAATCAGTAATAGGTGAAAAACCATTCCTACAAAGGTGTTAATCAGAGACTTGGCTTTGTGGACACTTTTCAGAGAGCAAATGTGTTAGCATAAAAATAAAGCCATAAAATGGAGAGCTGATTAATCACTCAATTGGATTTCTCTGCCTGCATAGTTTTTTTTCTCTGCAACCCCATGCTAAATTGTGCTTCCTGTTTTTTATAAAATGACTTAATCAAATCTGACTCTGATTGCATCAGAGAAGGCCAGGTACCCTACACTATAAGAGGTGGTTTGAAATTTTGACTTGTCTACTTAAAGATCACCAAAATTTGATCACAAGGTCAATTACGTCCCCGGGTGGGATTGAACCACTAACCTTTCAGTTAACAGCCGAATGCGCTAACCGATTGCGCCACAGAGACAGCTTGCAAAAGCATGTACTGACAAAGGCTAAAAAGCATTTATCTAGAAAGTTTCCTAGAAAAAGGTTAAAAAGGCAATAATCTGGAGAGTTTTGCAAGATTTTTCTTCCATTGACCAACGAAGAAACACATTGGTACTTTCAAATGATGAGTGAGTACTTCAGGATCTCTGATACGTACATGAGCAGCAGAGTGGCACAGCGGAAGCGTGTTGGGCCCATAACCCAGAGGTCGGTGGATCGAAACCATCCTCTGCTATGTGCACTTATTTTTTTGTTAATTAAATTCTTCCAAAACTGGAATTGATATTTTGACTCTTTTATTTTTACTTAAAGTACAATAACTTTTAACATTTTAATTTGTTTTAATAGTATATTGACAGCATTGTTTTCTTTCAGAAATCCACTTAATTTTCTTTACCCTATTACTGAAATGGTAATTGACAAAAACAAACTACATTGTCACCAGAAGAGCAATGCAAAATGTACAATTGATATTTCAAAATCATCTTTCCATCTTGAATTTCAATGATGCATTGGGGCAACGATTTTGTGAGAAACATCTTCACCCTTAAAGAAAGATTTTCTTAACTTCTTACCTGTGTGCTGATTAGATATCACCTGGTTTTCACATTAAACAGATTCCCACTTGAGAAAGCAGCAAGGATGCAGTGAGGTTTATGTTTCCTGGTGTCAACCTGTATTATTTCAGTGGACATTGTAATGAGGATGCATCTTGCTGCCTTTCCAATGAAGCAAGTTTTAATCAGTAATAGGTGAAAAACCATTCCTACAAAGGTGTTAATCAGAGACTTGGCTTTGTGGACACTTTTCAGAGAGCAAATGTGTTAGCATAAAAATAAAGCCATAAAATGGAGAGCTGATTAATCACTCAATTGGATTTCTCTGCCTGCATAATTTTTTTTCTCTGCAACCCCATGCTAAATTGTGCTTCCTGTTTTTTATAAAATGACTTAATCAAATCTGACTCTGATTGCATCAGAGAAGGCCAGGTACCCTACACTATAAGAGGTGGTTTGAAATTTTGACTTGTCTACTTAAAGATCACCAAAATTTGATCATAAGGTCAATTACGTCCCCGGGTGGGATTGAACCACCAACCTTTTGGTTAACAGCCAAATGCGCTAACCGATTGCGCCACAGAGACAGCTTGCAAAAGCATGTACTGACAAAGGCTAAAAAGCATTCATCTAGAAAGTTTCCTAGAAAAAGGTTAAAAAGGCAATAATCTGGAGAGTTTTGCAAGATTTTTCTTCCATTGACCATCGAAGAAACACATTGGTACTTTCACATGATGAGTGAGTACTTCAGGATCTCTGACACTTACGTGAGCAGCAGAGTGGTGCAGCAGAAGCGTGCTGGGCCCATAACCCAGAGGTTGGTGGATCGAAACCATCCTCTGCTATGTGCACTTATTTTTTTGTTAATTAAATTCTTCCAAAACTGGAATTGATATTTTGACTCTTTTATTTTTACTTAAAGTACAATAACTTTTAACATTTTAATTTGTTTTAATAGTATATTGACAGCATTGTTTTCTTTCAGAAATCCACTTAATTTTCTTTACCCTATTACTGAAATGGTAATTGACAAAAACAAGCTACATTGTCACCAGAAGAGCAATGCAAAATGTACAATTGATATTTCAAAATCATCTTTCCAGCTTGAATTTCAATGATGCATTGGGGCAACGATTTTGTGAGAAACATCTTCACCCTTAAAGAAAGATTTTCTTAACTTCTTACCTGTGTGCTGATTAGATATCACCTGGTTTTCACATTAAACAGATTCCCACTTGAGAAAGCAGCAAGGATGCAGTGAGGTTTATGTTTCCTGGTGTCAACCTGTATTATTTCAGTTGACATTGTAATGAGGATGCATCTTGCTGCCTTTCCAATGAAGCAAGTTTTAATCAGTAATAGGTGAAAAAACATTCCTACAAAGGTGTTAATCAGAGACTTGGCTTTGTGGACACTTTTCAGAGAGCAAATGTGTTAGCATAAAAATAAAGCCATAAAATGGAGAGCTGATTAATCACTCAATTGGATTTCTCTGCCTGCATAATTTTTTTCTCTGCAACCCCATGCTAAATTGTGCTTCCTGTTTTTTATAAAATGACTTAATCAAATCTGACTCTGATTGCATCAGAGAAGGCCAGGTACCCTACACTATAAGAGGTGGTTTGAAATTTTGACTTGTCTACTTAAAGATCACCAAAATTTGATCACAAGGTCAATTACGTCCCCGGGTGGGATTGAACCACCAACCTTTCGGTTAACAGCCGAATGCGCTAACCGATTGCGCCACAGAGACAGCTTGCAAAAGCATGTACTGACAAAGGCTAAAAAGCATTCATCTAGAAAGTTTCCTAGAAAAAGGTTAAAAAGGCAATAATCTGGAGAGTTTTGCAAGATTTTTCTTCCATTGACCAACGAAGAAACACATTGGTACTTTCACATGATGAGTGAGTACTTCAGGATCTCTGACACTTACATGAGCAGCAGAGTGGCGCAGCGGAAGCGAGCTGGGCCCATAACCCAGAGGTCGGTGGATCGAAACCATCCTCTGCTATGTGCACTTATTTTTTTGTTAATTAAATTCTTCCAAAACTGGAATTGATATTTTGACTCTTTTATTTTTACTTAAAGTACAATAACTTTTAACATTTTAATTTGTTTTAATAGTATATTGACAGCATTGTTTTCTTTCAGAAATCCACTTAATTTTCTTTACCCTATTACTGAAATGGTAATTGACAAAAACAAGCTACATTGTCACCAGAAGAGCAATGCAAAATGTACAATTGATATTTCAAAATCATCTTTCCATCTTGAATTTCAATGATGCATTGGGGCAACGATTTTGTGAGAAACATCTTCACCCTTAAAGAAAGATTTTCTTAACTTCTTACCTGTGTGCTGATTAGATATCACCTGGTTTTCACATTAAACAGATTCCCACTTGAGAAAGCAGCAAGGATGCAGTGAGGTTTATGTTTCCTGTTGTCAACCTGTATTATTTCAGTGGACATTGTAATGAGGATGCATCTTGCTGCCTTTCCAATGAAGCAAGTTTTAATCAGTAATAGGTGAAAAACCATTCCTACAAAGGTGTTAATCAGAGACTTGGCTTTGTGGACACTTTTCAGAGAGCAAATGTGTTAGCATAAAAATAAAGCCATAAAATGGAGAGCTGATTAATCACTCAATTGGATTTCTCTGCCTGCATCATTTTTTTTCTCTGCAACCCCATGCTAAATTGTGCTTCCTGTTTTTTATAAAATGACTTAATCAAATCTGACTCTGATTGCATCAGAGAAGGCCAGGTACCCTACACTATAAGAGGTGGTTTGAAATTTTGACTTGTCTACTTAAAGATCACCAAAATTTGATCACAAGGTCAATTACATCCCCGGGTGGGATTGAACCACCAACCTTTCGGTTAACAGCCGAATGCGCTAACCGATTGCGCCACAGAGACAGCTTGCAAAAGCATGTACTGACAAAGGCTAAAAAGCATTCATCTAGAAAGTTTCCTAGAAAAAGGTTAAAAAGGCAATAATCTGGAGAGTTTTGCAAGATTTTTCTTCCATTGACCAATGAAGAAACACATTGGTACTTTCACATGATGAGTGAGTACTTCAGGATCTCTGACACTTACATGAGCAGCAGAGTGGCGCAGCGGAAGCGTGATGGGCCCATAACCCAGAGGTCGGTGGGTCGAAACCATCCTCTGCTATGTGCACTTATTTTTTTGTTAATTAAATTCTTCCAAAACTGGAATTAATATTTTGACTCTTTTATTTTTACTTAAAGTACAATAACTTTTAACATTTTAATTTGTTTTAATAGTATATTGACAGCATTGTTTTCTTTCAGAAATCCACTTAATTTTCTTTACCCTATTACTGAAATGGTAATTGACAAAAACAAGCTACATTGTCACCAGAAGAGCAATGCAAAATGTACAATTGATATTTCAAAATCATCTTTCCATCTTGAATTTCAATGATGCATTGGGGCAACGATTTTGTGAGAAACATCTTCACCCTTAAAGAAATATTTTCTTAACTTCTTACCTGTGTGCTGATTAGATATCACCTGGTTTTCACATTAAACAGATTCCCACTTGAGAAAGCAGCAAGGATGCAGTGAGGTTTATGTTTCCTGGTGTCAACCTGTATTATTTCAGTGGACATTGTAATGAGGATGCATCTTGCTGCCTTTCCAATGAAGCAAGTTTTAATCAGTAATAGGTGAAAAACCATTCCTACAAAGGTGTTAATCAGAGACTTGGCTTTGTGGACACTTTTCAGAGAGCAAATGTGTTAGCATAAAAATAAAGCCATAAAATGGAGAGCTGATTAATCACTCAATTGGATTTCTCTGCCTGCATCATTTTTTTTCTCTGCAACCCCATGCTAAATTGTGCTTCCTGTTTTTTATAAAATGACTTAATCAAATCTGACTCTGATTGCATCAGAGAAGGCCAGGTACCCTACACCAGTGGTTCTCAAACTCGGTCCTCAGGACCCCACACAGTGCATGTTTTGCAGGTAACCCAGCAAGTGCACAGGTGTATTAATTACTCACTCACACATTTTAAAAGGTCCACAGGTGGAGCTAATTATTTCACTTGTGATTCTGTGAAGAGACCTGCAAAACATGCACCGTGTGGGGTCCTGAGGACCGAGTTTGAGAACCTGTGCCCTACACTATAAGAGGTGGTTTGAAATTTTGACTTGTCTACTTAAAGATCACCAAAATTTGATCACAAGGTCAATTACGTCCCCGGGTGGGATTGAACCACCAACCTTTCGGTTAACAGCCGAATGCGCTAACCGATTGCGCCACAGAGACAGCTTGCAAAAGCATGTACTGACAAAGGCTAAAAAGCATTCATCTAGAAAGTTTCCTAGAAAAAGGTTAAAAAGGCAATAATCTGGAGAGTTTTGCAAGATTTTTCTTCCATTGACCAACGAAGAAACACATTGGTACTTTCACATGATGAGTGAGTACTTCAGGATCTCTGACACTTACATGAGCAGCAGAGTGGCGCAGCGGAAGCGTGATGGGCCCATAACCCAGAGGTCGGTGGATCGAAACCATCCTCTGCTATGTGCACTTATTTTTTTGTTAATTAAATTCTTCCAAAACTGGAATTGATATTTTGACTCTTTTATTTTTACTTAAAGTACAATAACTTTTAACATTTTAATTTGTTTTAATAGTATATTGACAGCATTGTTTTCTTTCAGAAATCCACTTAATTTTCTTTACGCTATTACTGAAATGGTAATTGACAAAAACAAGCTACATTGTCACCAGAAGAGCAATGCAAAATGTACAATTGATATTTCAAAATCATCTTTCCATCTTGAATTTCAATGATGCATTGGGGCAACGATTTTGTGAGAAACATCTTCACCCTTAAAGAAAGATTTTCTTAACTTCTTACCTGTGTGCTGATTAGATATCACCTGGTTTTCACATTAAACAGATTCCCACTTGAGAAAGCAGCAAGGATGCAATGAGGTTTATGTTTCCTGGTGTCAACCTGTATTATTTCAGTGGACATTGTAATGAGGATGCATCTTGCTGCCTTTCCAATGAAGCAAGTTTTAATCAGTAATAGGTGAAAAACCATTCCTACAAAGGTGTTAATCAGAGACTTGGCTTTGTGGACACTTTTCAGAGAGCAAATGTGTTAGCATAAAAATAAAGCCATAAAATGGAGAGCTGATTAATCACTCAATTGGATTTCTCTGCCTGCATCATTTTTTTTCTCTGCAACCCCATGCTAAATTGTGCTTCCTGTTTTTTTATAAAATGACTTTCTCAAATCTGACTCTGATTGCATCAGAGAAGGCCAGGTACCCTACACTATAAGAGGTGGTTTGAAATTTTGACTTGTCTACTTAAAGATCACCAAAATTTGATCACAAGGTCAATTACGTCCCTGGTTGGGATTGAACCACCAACCTTTCGGTTAACAGCCGAATGCGCCAACCGATTGCGCCACAGAGACAGCTTGCAAAAGCATGTACTGACAAAGGCTAAAAAGCATTCATCTAGAAAGTTTCCTAGAAAAAGGTTAAAAAGGCAATAATCTGGAGAGTTTTGCAAGATTTTTCTTCCATTGACCAACGAAGAAACACATTGGTACTTTCACATGATGAGTGAGTACTTCAGGATCTCTGACACTTACATGAGCAGCAGAGTGGCGCAGCGGAAGCGTGCTGGGCCTATAACCCAGAGGTCGGTGGATCGAAACCATCCTCTGCTATGTGCACTTATTTTTTTGTTAATTAAATTCTTCCAAAACTGGAATTGATATTTTGACTCTTTTATTTTTACTTAAAGTACAATAACTTTTAACATTTTAATTTGTTTTAATAGTATATTGACAGCATTGTTTTCTTTCAGAAATCCACTTAATTTTCTTTACCCTATTACTGAAATGGTAATTGACAAAAACAAGCTACATTGTCACCAGAAGAGCAATGCAAAATGTACAATTGATATTTCAAAATCATCTTTCCATCTTGAATTTCAATGATGCATTGGGGCAACGATTTTGTGAGAAACATCTTCACCCTTAAAGAAAGATTTTCTTAACTTCTTACCTGTGTGCTGATTAGATATCACCTGGTTTTCACATTAAACAGATTCCCACTTGAGAAAGCAGCAAGGATGCAGTGAGGTTTATGTTTCCTGGTGTCAACCTGTATTATTTCAGTTGACATTGTAATGAGGATGCATCTTGCTGCCTTTCCAATGAAGCAAGTTTTAATCAGTAATAGGTGAAAAAACATTCCTACAAAGGTGTTAATCAGAGACTTGGCTTTGTGGACACTTTTCAGAGAGCAAATGTGTTAGCATAAAAATAAAGCCATAAAATGGAGAGCTGATTAATCACTCAATTGGATTTCTCTGCCTGCATAATTTTTTTCTCTGCAACCCCATGCTAAATTGTGCTTCCTGTTTTTTATAAAATGACTTAATCAAATCTGACTCTGATTGCATCAGAGAAGGCCAGGTACCCTACACTATAAGAGGTGGTTTGAAATTTTGACTTGTCTACTTAAAGATCACCAAAATTTGATCACAAGGTCAATTACGTCCCCGGGTGGGATTGAACCACCAACCTTTCGGTTAACAGCCGAATGCGCTAACCGATTGCGCCACAGAGACAGCTTGCAAAAGCATGTACTGACAAAGGCTAAAAAGCATTCATCTAGAAAGTTTCCTAGAAAAAGGTTAAAAAGGCAATAATCTGGAGAGTTTTGCAAGATTTTTCTTCCATTGACCAACGAAGAAACACATTGGTACTTTCACATGATGAGTGAGTACTTCAGGATCTCTGACACTTACATGAGCAGCAGAGTGGCGCAGCGGAAGCGAGCTGGGCCCATAACCCAGAGGTCGGTGGATCGAAACCATCCTCTGCTATGTGCACTTATTTTTTTGTTAATTAAATTCTTCCAAAACTGGAATTGATATTTTGACTCTTTTATTTTTACTTAAAGTACAATAACTTTTAACATTTTAATTTGTTTTAATAGTATATTGACAGCATTGTTTTCTTTCAGAAATCCACTTAATTTTCTTTACCCTATTACTGAAATGGTAATTGACAAAAACAAGCTACATTGTCACCAGAAGAGCAATGCAAAATGTACAATTGATATTTCAAAATCATCTTTCCATCTTGAATTTCAATGATGCATTGGGGCAACGATTTTGTGAGAAACATCTTCACCCTTAAAGAAAGATTTTCTTAACTTCTTACCTGTGTGCTGATTAGATATCACCTGGTTTTCACATTAAACAGATTCCCACTTGAGAAAGCAGCAAGGATGCAGTGAGGTTTATGTTTCCTGTTGTCAACCTGTATTATTTCAGTGGACATTGTAATGAGGATGCATCTTGCTGCCTTTCCAATGAAGCAAGTTTTAATCAGTAATAGGTGAAAAACCATTCCTACAAAGGTGTTAATCAGAGACTTGGCTTTGTGGACACTTTTCAGAGAGCAAATGTGTTAGCATAAAAATAAAGCCATAAAATGGAGAGCTGATTAATCACTCAATTGGATTTCTCTGCCTGCATCATTTTTTTTCTCTGCAACCCCATGCTAAATTGTGCTTCCTGTTTTTTATAAAATGACTTAATCAAATCTGACTCTGATTGCATCAGAGAAGGCCAGGTACCCTACACTATAAGAGGTGGTTTGAAATTTTGACTTGTCTACTTAAAGATCACCAAAATTTGATCACAAGGTCAATTACATCCCCGGGTGGGATTGAACCACCAACCTTTCGGTTAACAGCCGAATGCGCTAACCGATTGCGCCACAGAGACAGCTTGCAAAAGCATGTACTGACAAAGGCTAAAAAGCATTCATCTAGAAAGTTTCCTAGAAAAAGGTTAAAAAGGCAATAATCTGGAGAGTTTTGCAAGATTTTTCTTCCATTGACCAATGAAGAAACACATTGGTACTTTCACATGATGAGTGAGTACTTCAGGATCTCTGACACTTACATGAGCAGCAGAGTGGCGCAGCGGAAGCGTGATGGGCCCATAACCCAGAGGTCGGTGGGTCGAAACCATCCTCTGCTATGTGCACTTATTTTTTTGTTAATTAAATTCTTCCAAAACTGGAATTAATATTTTGACTCTTTTATTTTTACTTAAAGTACAATAACTTTTAACATTTTAATTTGTTTTAATAGTATATTGACAGCATTGTTTTCTTTCAGAAATCCACTTAATTTTCTTTACCCTATTACTGAAATGGTAATTGACAAAAACAAGCTACATTGTCACCAGAAGAGCAATGCAAAATGTACAATTGATATTTCAAAATCATCTTTCCATCTTGAATTTCAATGATGCATTGGGGCAACGATTTTGTGAGAAACATCTTCACCCTTAAAGAAATATTTTCTTAACTTCTTACCTGTGTGCTGATTAGATATCACCTGGTTTTCACATTAAACAGATTCCCACTTGAGAAAGCAGCAAGGATGCAGTGAGGTTTATGTTTCCTGGTGTCAACCTGTATTATTTCAGTGGACATTGTAATGAGGATGCATCTTGCTGCCTTTCCAATGAAGCAAGTTTTAATCAGTAATAGGTGAAAAACCATTCCTACAAAGGTGTTAATCAGAGACTTGGCTTTGTGGACACTTTTCAGAGAGCAAATGTGTTAGCATAAAAATAAAGCCATAAAATGGAGAGCTGATTAATCACTCAATTGGATTTCTCTGCCTGCATCATTTTTTTTCTCTGCAACCCCATGCTAAATTGTGCTTCCTGTTTTTTATAAAATGACTTAATCAAATCTGACTCTGATTGCATCAGAGAAGGCCAGGTACCCTACACCAGTGGTTCTCAAACTCGGTCCTCAGGACCCCACACAGTGCATGTTTTGCAGGTAACCCAGCAAGTGCACAGGTGTATTAATTACTCACTCACACATTTTAAAAGGTCCACAGGTGGAGCTAATTATTTCACTTGTGATTCTGTGAAGAGACCTGCAAAACATGCACCGTGTGGGGTCCTGAGGACCGAGTTTGAGAACCTGTGCCCTACACTATAAGAGGTGGTTTGAAATTTTGACTTGTCTACTTAAAGATCACCAAAATTTGATCACAAGGTCAATTACGTCCCCGGGTGGGATTGAACCACCAACCTTTCGGTTAACAGCCGAATGCGCTAACCGATTGCGCCACAGAGACAGCTTGCAAAAGCATGTACTGACAAAGGCTAAAAAGCATTCATCTAGAAAGTTTCCTAGAAAAAGGTTAAAAAGGCAATAATCTGGAGAGTTTTGCAAGATTTTTCTTCCATTGACCAACGAAGAAACACATTGGTACTTTCACATGATGAGTGAGTACTTCAGGATCTCTGACACTTACATGAGCAGCAGAGTGGCGCAGCGGAAGCGTGATGGGCCCATAACCCAGAGGTCGGTGGATCGAAACCATCCTCTGCTATGTGCACTTATTTTTTTGTTAATTAAATTCTTCCAAAACTGGAATTGATATTTTGACTCTTTTATTTTTACTTAAAGTACAATAACTTTTAACATTTTAATTTGTTTTAATAGTATATTGACAGCATTGTTTTCTTTCAGAAATCCACTTAATTTTCTTTACGCTATTACTGAAATGGTAATTGACAAAAACAAGCTACATTGTCACCAGAAGAGCAATGCAAAATGTACAATTGATATTTCAAAATCATCTTTCCATCTTGAATTTCAATGATGCATTGGGGCAACGATTTTGTGAGAAACATCTTCACCCTTAAAGAAAGATTTTCTTAACTTCTTACCTGTGTGCTGATTAGATATCACCTGGTTTTCACATTAAACAGATTCCCACTTGAGAAAGCAGCAAGGATGCAATGAGGTTTATGTTTCCTGGTGTCAACCTGTATTATTTCAGTGGACATTGTAATGAGGATGCATCTTGCTGCCTTTCCAATGAAGCAAGTTTTAATCAGTAATAGGTGAAAAACCATTCCTACAAAGGTGTTAATCAGAGACTTGGCTTTGTGGACACTTTTCAGAGAGCAAATGTGTTAGCATAAAAATAAAGCCATAAAATGGAGAGCTGATTAATCACTCAATTGGATTTCTCTGCCTGCATCATTTTTTTTCTCTGCAACCCCATGCTAAATTGTGCTTCCTGTTTTTTTATAAAATGACTTTCTCAAATCTGACTGCATCAGAGAAGGCCAGGTACCCTACACTATAAGAGGTGGTTTGAAATTTTGACTTGTCTACTTAAAGATCACCAAAATTTGATCACAAGGTCAATTACGTCCCCGGGTGGGATTGAACCACCAACCTTTCGGTTAACAGCCGAATGCGCTAACCGATTGCGCCACAGAGACAGCTTGCAAAAGCATGTACTGACAAAGGCTAAAAAGCATTCATCTAGAAAGTTTCCTAGAAAAAGGTTAAAAAGGCAATAATCTGGAGAGTTTTGCAAGATTTTTCTTCCACTGACCAACGAAGAAACACATTGGTACTTTCACATGATGAGTGAGTACTTCAGGATCTCTGACACTTACATGAGCAGCAGAGTGGCGCAGCGGAAGCGTGCTGGGCCCATAACCCAGAGGTCGGTGGATCGAAACCATCCTCTGCTATGTGCACTTATTTTTTTGTTAATTATATTCTTCCAAAACGGGAATTGATATTTTGACTCTTTTATTTTTACTTAAAGTACAATAACTTTTAACATTTTAATTTGTTTTAATAGTATATTGACAGCATTGTTTTCTTTCAGAAATCCACTTAATTTTCTTTACCCTATTACTGAAATGGTAATTGACAAAAACAAGCTACATTGTCACCAGAAGAGCAATGCAAAATGTACAATTAATATTTCAAAATCATCTTTCCATCTTGAATTTCAATGATGCATTGGGGCAACGATTTTGTGAGAAACATCTTCACCCTTAAAGAAAGATTTTCTTAACTTCTTACCTGTGTGCTGATTAGATATCACCTGGTTTTCACATTAAACAGATTCCCACTTGAGAAAGCAGCAAGGATGCAGTGAGGTTTATGTTTCCTGGTGTCAACCTGTATTATTTCAGTGGACATTGTAATGAGGATGCATCTTGCTGCCTTTCCAATGAAGCAAGTTTTAATCAGTAATAGGTGAAAAACCATTCCTACAAAGGTGTTAATCAGAGACTTGGCTTTGTGGACACTTTTCAGAGACCAAATGTGTTAGCATAAAAATAAGGCCATACAATGGAGAGCTGATTAATCACTTAATTGGATTTCTCTGCCTGCATAATTTTTTTTCTCTGCAACCCCATGCTAAATTGTGCTTCCTGTTTTTTATAAAATGACTTAATCAAATCTGACTCTGATTGCATCAGAGAAGGCCAGGTACCCTACACTATAAGAGGTGGTTTGAAATTTTGACTTGTCTACTTAAAGATCACTAAAATTTGATCACAAGGTCAATTACGTCCCCGGGTGGGATTGAACCACCAACCTTTCGGTTAACAGCCGAATGCGCTAACCGATTGCGCCACAGAGACAGCTTGCAAAAGCATGTACTGACAAAGGCTAAAAAGCATTCATCTAGAAAGTTTCCTAGAAAAAGGTTAAAAAGGCAATAATCTGGAGAGTTTTGCAAGATTTTTCTTCCATTGACCAACGAAGAAACACATTGGTACTTTCACATGATGAGTGAGTACTTCAGGATCTCTGACACTTACATGAGCAGCAGAGTAGCGCAGCTGAAGCGTGCTGGGCCCATAACCCAGAGGTCGGTGGATCGAAACCATCCTCTGCTATGTGCACTTATTTTTTTGTTAATTAAATTCTTCCAAAACTGGAATTGATATTTTGACTCTTTTATTTTTACTTAAAGTACAATAACTTTTAACATTTTAATTTGTTTTAATAGTATATTGACAGCATTGTTTTCTTTCAGAAATCCACTTAATTTTCTTTACCCTATTACTGAAATGGTAATTGACAAAAACAAGCTACATTGTCACCAGAAGAGCAATGCAAAATGTACAATTGATATTTCAAAATCATCTTTCCATCTTGAATTTCAATGATGCATTGGGGCAACGATTTTGTGAGAAACATCTTCACCCTTAAAGAAAGATTTTCTTAACTTCTTACCTGTGTGCTGATTAGATATCACCTGGTTTTCACATTAAACAGATTCCCACTTGAGAAAGCAGCAAGGATGCAGTGAGGTTTATGTTTCCTGGTGTCAACCTGTATTATTTCAGTGGACATTGTAATGAGGATGCATCTTGCTGCCTTTCCAATGAAGCAAGTTTTAATCAGTAATAGGTGAAAAACCATTCCTACAAAGGTGTTAATCAGAGACTTGGCTTTGTGGACACTTTTCATAGAGCAAATGTGTTAGCATAAAAATAAAGCCATAAAATGGAGAGCTGATTAATCACTCAATTGGATTTCTCTGCCTGCATAATTTTTTTTCTCTGCAACCCCATGCTAAATTGTGCTTCCTGTTTTTTATAAAATGACTTAATCAAATCTGACTCTGATTGCATCAGAGAAGGCCAGGTACCCTACACTATAAGAGGTAGTTTGAAATTTTGACTTGTCTACTTAAAGATCACCAAAATTTGATCACAAGGTCAATTACGTCCCCGGGTGGGATTGAACCACCAACCTTTCGGTTAACAGCCGAATGCGCTAACTGATTGCGCCACAGAGACAGCTTGCAAAAGCATGTACTGACAATGGCTAAAAAGCATTCATCTAGAAAGTTTCCTAGAAAAAGGTTAAAAAGGCAATAATCTGGAGAGTTTTGCAAGATTTTTCTTCCATTGACCAACGAAGAAACACATTGGTACTTTCACATGATGAGTGAGTACTTCAGGATCTCTGACACTTACATGAGCAGCCGAGTGGCGCAGCGGAAGCGTGCTGGGCCCATAACCCAGAGGTTGGTGGATCGAAACCATCCTCTGCTATGTGCACTTATTTTTTTGTTAATTAAATTCTTCCAAAACTGGAATTGATATTTTGGCTCTTTTATTTTTACTTAAAGTACAATAACTTTTAACATTTTAATTTGTTTTAATAGTATATTGACAGCATTGTTTTCTTTCAGAAATCCACTTAATTTTCTTTACCCTATTACTGAAATGGTAATTGACAAAAACAAGCTACATTGTCACCAGAAGAGCAATGCAAAATGTACAATTGATATTTCAAAATCATCTTTCCATCTTGAATTTCAATGATGCATTGGGGCAACGATTTTGTGAGAAACATCTTCACCCTTAAAGAAAGATTTTCTTAACTTCTTACCTGTGTGCTGATTAGATATCACCTGGTTTTCACATTAAACAGATTCCCACTTGAGAAAGCAGCAAGGATGCAGTGAGGTTTATGTTTCCTGGTGTCAACCTGTATTATTTCAGTGGACATTGTAATGAGGATGCATCTTGCTGCCTTTCCAATGAAGCAAGTTTTAATCAGTAATAGGTGAAAAACCATTCCTACAAAGGTGTTAATCAGAGACTTGGCTTTGTGGACACTTTTCAGAGAGCAAATGTGTTAGCATAAAAATAAAGCCATAAAATGGAGAGCTGATTAATCACTCAATTGGATTTCTCTGCCTGCATAATTTTTTTTCTCTGCAACCCCATGCTAAATTGTGCTTCCTGTTTTTTATAAAATGACTTAATCAAATCTGACTCTGATTGCATCAGAGAAGGCCAGGTACCCTACACTATAAGAGGTGGTTTGAAATTTTGACTTGTCTACTTAAAGATCACCAAAATTTGATCACAAGGTCAATTACGTCCCCGGGTGGGATTGAACCACCAACCTTTCGTTTAACAGCCGAATGCGCTAACCGATTGCGCCACAGAGACAGCTTGCAAAAGCATGTACTGACAAAGGCTAAAAAGCATTCATCTAGAAAGTTTCCTAGAAAAAGGTTAAAAAGGCAATAATCTGGAGAGTTTTGCAAGATTTTTCTTCCATTGACCAACGAAGAAACACATTGGTACTTTCACATGATGAGTGAGTACTTCAGGATCTCTGGTACTTACATGAGCAGCAGAGTGGCGCAGCGGAAGCGTGCTGGGCCCATAACCCAGAGGTCGGTGGATCGAAACCATCCTCTGCTATGTGCACTTATTTTTTTGTTAATTAAATTCTTCCAAAACGGGAATTGATATTTTGACTCTTTTATTTTTACTTAAAGTACAATAACTTTTAACATTTTAATTTGTTTTAATAGTATATTGACAGCATTGTTTTCTTTCAGAAATCCACTTAATTTTCTTTACCCTATTACTGAAATGGTAATTGACAAAAACAAGCTACATTGTCACCAGAAGAGCAATGCAAAATGTACAATTAATATTTCAAAATCATCTTTCCATCTTGAATTTCAATGATGCATTGGGGCAACGATTTTGTGAGAAACATCTTCACCCTTAAAGAAAGATTTTCTTAACTTCTTACCTGTGTGCTGATTAGATATCACCTGGTTTTCACATTAAACAGATTCCCACTTGAGAAAGCAGCAAGGATGCAGTGAGGTTTATGTTTCCTGGTGTCAACCTGTATTATTTCAGTGGACATTGTAATGAGGATGCATCTTGCTGCCTTTCCAATGAAGCAAGTTTTAATCAGTAATAGGTGAAAAACCATTCCTACAAAGGTGTTAATCAGAGACTTGGCTTTGTGGACACTTTTCAGAGAGCAAATGTGTTAGCATAAAAATAAAGCCATAAAATGGAGAGCTGATTAATCACTTAATTGGATTTCTCTGCCTGCATAATTTTTTTTCTCTGCAACCCCATACTAAATTGTGCTTCCTGTTTTTTATAAAATGACTTAATCAAATCTGACTCTGATTGCATCAGAGAAGGCCAGGTACCCTACACTATAAGAGGTGGTTTGAAATTTTGACTTGTCTACTTAAAGATCACCAAAATTTGATCACAAGGTCAATTACGTCCCCGGGTGGGATTGAACCACCAACCTTTCGGTTAACAGCCGAATGCGCTAACTGATTGCGCCACAGAGACAGCTTGCAAAAGCATGTACTGACAATGGCTAAAAAGCATTCATCTAGAAAGTTTCCTAGAAAAAGGTTAAAAAGGCAATAATCTGGAGAGTTTTGCAAGATTTTTCTTCCATTGACCAACGAAGAAACACATTGGTACTTTCACATGATGAGTGAGTACTTCAGGATCTCTGACACTTACATGAGCAGCAGAGTGGCGCAGCGGAAGCGAGCTGGGCCCATAACCCAGAGGTCGGTGGATCGAAACCATCCACTGCTATGTGCACTTATTTTTTTGTTAATTAAATTCTTCCAAAACTGGAATTGATATTTTGACTCTTTTATTTTTACTTAAAGTACAATAACTTTTAACATTTTAATTTGTTTTAATAGTATATTGACAGCATTGTTTTCTTTCAGAAATCCACTTAATTTTCTTTACCCTATTACTGAAATGGTAATTGACAAAAACAAGCTACATTGTCACCAGAAGAGCAATGCAAAATGTACAATTGATATTTCAAAATCATCTTTCCATCTTGAATTTCAATGATGCATTGGGGCAACGATTTTGTGAGAAACATCTTCACCCTTAAAGAAAGATTTTCTTAACTTCTTACCTGTGTGCTGATTAGATATCACCTGGTTTTCACATTAAACAGATTCCCACTTGAGAAAGCAGCAAGGATGCAGTGAGGTTTATGTTTCCTGGTGTCAACCTGTATTATTTCAGTGGACATTGTAATGAGGATGCATCTTGCTGCCTTTCCAATGAAGCAAGTTTTAATCAGTAATAGGTGAAAAACCATTCCTACAAAGGTGTTAATCAGAGACTTGGCTTTGTGGACACTTTTCAGAGAGCAAATGTGTTAGCATAAAAATAAAGCCATAAAATGGAGAGCTGATTAATCACTCAATTGGATTTCTCTGCCTGCATAATTTTTTTTCTCTGCAACCCCATACTAAATTGTGCTTCCTGTTTTTTATAAAATGACTTAATCAAATCTGACTCTGATTGCATCAGAGAAGGCCAGGTACCCTACACTATAAGAGGTAGTTTGAAATTTTGACTTGTCTACTTAAAGATCACCAAAATTTGATCACAAGGTCAATTACGTCCCCGGGTGGGATTGAACCACCAACCTTTTGGTTAACAGCCGAATGCGTTAACCGATTGCGCCACAGAGACAGCTTGCAAAAGCATGTACTGACAAAGGCTAAAAAGCATTCATCTAGAAAGTTTCCTAGAAAAAGGTTAAAAAGGCAATAATCTGGAGAGTTTTGCAAGATTTTTCTTCCATTGACCAACGAAGAAACACATTGGTACTTTCACATGATGAGTGAGTACTTCAGGATCTCTGACACTTACATGAGCAGCAGAGTGGCGCAGCGGAAGCGTGCTGGGCCCATAACCCAGAGGTCGGTGGATTGAAACCATCCTCTGCTATGTGCACTTATTTTTTTGTTAATTAAATTCTTCCAAAACGGGAATTGATATTTTGACTCTTTTATTTTTACTTAAAGTACAATAACTTTTAACATTTTAATTTGTTTTAATAGTATATTGACAGCATTGTTTTCTTTCAGAAATCCACTTAATTTTCTTTACCCTATTACTGAAATGGTAATTGACAAAAACAAGCTACATTGTCACCAGAAGAGCAATGCAAAATGTACAATTAATATTTCAAAATCATCTTTCCATCTTGAATTTCAATGATGCATTGGGGCAACGATTTTGTGAGAAACATCTTCACCCTTAAAGAAAGATTTTCTTAACTTCTTACCTGTGTGCTGATTAGATATCACCTGGTTTTCACATTAAACAGATTCCCACTTGAGAAAGCAGCAAGGATGCAGTGAGGTTTATGTTTCCTGGTGTCAACCTGTATTATTTCAGTGGACATTGTAATGAGGATGCATCTTGCTGCCTTTCCAATGAAGCAAGTTTTAATCAGTAATAGGTGAAAAACCATTCCTACAAAGGTGTTAATCAGAGACTTGGCTTTGTGGACACTTTTCAGAGACCAAATGTGTTAGCATAAAAATAAGGCCATACAATGGAGAGCTGATTAATCACTTAATTGGATTTCTCTGCCTGCATAATTTTTTTTCTCTGCAACCCCATGCTAAATTGTGCTTCCTGTTTTTTATAAAATGACTTAATCAAATCTGACTCTGATTGCATCAGAGAAGGCCAGGTACCCTACACTATAAGAGGTGGTTTGAAATTTTGACTTGTCTACTTAAAGATCACTAAAATTTGATCACAAGGTCAATTACGTCCCCGGGTGGGATTGAACCACCAACCTTTCGGTTAACAGCCGAATGCGCTAACCGATTGCGCCACAGAGACAGCTTGCAAAAGCATGTACTGACAAAGGCTAAAAAGCATTCATCTAGAAAGTTTCCTAGAAAAAGGTTAAAAAGGCAATAATCTGGAGAGTTTTGCAAGATTTTTCTTCCATTGACCAACGAAGAAACACATTGGTACTTTCACATGATGAGTGAGTACTTCAGGATCTCTGACACTTACATGAGCAGCAGAGTAGCGCAGCTGAAGCGTGCTGGGCCCATAACCCAGAGGTCGGTGGATCGAAACCATCCTCTGCTATGTGCACTTATTTTTTTGTTAATTAAATTCTTCCAAAACTGGAATTGATATTTTGACTCTTTTATTTTTACTTAAAGTACAATAACTTTTAACATTTTAATTTGTTTTAATAGTATATTGACAGCATTGTTTTCTTTCAGAAATCCACTTAATTTTCTTTACCCTATTACTGAAATGGTAATTGACAAAAACAAGCTACATTGTCACCAGAAGAGCAATGCAAAATGTACAATTGATATTTCAAAATCATCTTTCCATCTTGAATTTCAATGATGCATTGGGGCAACGATTTTGTGAGAAACATCTTCACCCTTAAAGAAAGATTTTCTTAACTTCTTACCTGTGTGCTGATTAGATATCACCTGGTTTTCACATTAAACAGATTCCCACTTGAGAAAGCAGCAAGGATGCAGTGAGGTTTATGTTTCCTGGTGTCAACCTGTATTATTTCAGTGGACATTGTAATGAGGATGCATCTTGCTGCCTTTCCAATGAAGCAAGTTTTAATCAGTAATAGGTGAAAAACCATTCCTACAAAGGTGTTAATCAGAGACTTGGCTTTGTGGACACTTTTCATAGAGCAAATGTGTTAGCATAAAAATAAAGCCATAAAATGGAGAGCTGATTAATCACTCAATTGGATTTCTCTGCCTGCATAATTTTTTTTCTCTGCAACCCCATGCTAAATTGTGCTTCCTGTTTTTTATAAAATGACTTAATCAAATCTGACTCTGATTGCATCAGAGAAGGCCAGGTACCCTACACTATAAGAGGTGGTTTGAAATTTTGACTTGTCTACTTAAAGATCACCAAAATTTGATCACAAGGTCAATTACGTCCCCGGGTGGGATTGAACCACCAACCTTTCGGTTAACAGCCAAATGCACTAACTGATTGCGCCACAGAGACAGCTTGCAAAAGCATGTACTGACAATGGCTAAAAAGCATTCATCTAGAAAGTTTCCTAGAAAAAGGTTAAAAAGGCAATAATCTGGAGAGTTTTGCAAGATTTTTCTTCCATTGACCAATGAAGAAACACATTGGTACTTTCACATGATGAGTGAGTACTTCAGGATCTCTGACACTTACATGAGCAGCAGAGTGGCGCAGCGGAAGCGTGATGGGCCCATAACCCAGAGGTCGGTGGATCGAAACCATCCTCTGCTATGTGCACTTATTTTTTTGTTAATTAAATTCTTCCAAAACTGGAATTGATATTTTGACTCTTTTATTTTTACTTAAAGTACAATAACTTTTAACATTTTAATTTGTTTTAATAGTATATTGACAGCATTGTTTTCTTTCAGAAATCCACTTAATTTTCTTTACGCTATTACTGAAATGGTAATTGACAAAAACAAGCTACATTGTCACCAGAAGAGCAATGCAAAATGTACAATTGATATTTCAAAATCATCTTTCCATCTTGAATTTCAATGATGCATTGGGGCAACGATTTTGTGAGAAACATCTTCACCCTTAAAGAAAGATTTTCTTAACTTCTTACCTGTGTGCTGATTAGATATCACCTGGTTTTCACATTAAACAGATTCCCACTTGAGAAAGCAGCAAGGATGCAATGAGGTTTATGTTTCCTGGTGTCAACCTGTATTATTTCAGTGGACATTGTAATGAGGATGCATCTTGCTGCCTTTCCAATGAAGCAAGTTTTAATCAGTAATAGGTGAAAGACCATTCCTACAAAGGTGTTAATCAGAGACTTGGCTTTGTGGACACTTTTCAGAGAGCAAATGTGTTAGCATAAAAATAAAGCCATAAAATGGAGAGCTGATTAATCACTCAATTGGATTTCTCTGCCTGCATCATTTTTTTTCTCTGCAACCCCATGCTAAATTGTGCTTCCTGTTTTTTATAAAATGACTTAATCAAATCTGACTCTGATTGCATCAGAGAAGGCCAGGTACCCTACACTATAAGAGGTGGTTTGAAATTTTGACTTGTCTACTTAAAGATCACCAAAATTTGATCACAAGGTCAATTACGTCCCCGGGTGGGATTGAACCACCAACCTTTCGGATAACAGCCGATTGCGCTAACCGATTGCGCCACAGAGACAGCTTGCAAAAGCATGTACTGACAAAGGCTAAAAAGCATTCATCTAGAAAGTTTCCTAGAAAAAGGTTAAAAAGGCAATAATCTGGAGAGTTTTGCAAGATTTTTCTTCCATTGACCAACGAAGAAACACATTGGTACTTTCACATGATGAGTGAGTACTTCAGGATCTCTGACACTTACATGAGCAGCAGAGTGGCGCAGCGGAAGCGTGCTGGGCCCATAACCCAGAGGTCGGTGGATCGAAACCATCCTCTGCTATGTGCACTTATTTTTTGGTTAATTAAATTCTTCCAAAACTGGAATTGATATTTTGACTCTTTTATTTTTACTTAAAGTACAATAACTTTTAACATTTTAATTTGTTTTAATAGTATATTGACAGCATTGTTTTCTTTCAGAAATCCACTTAATTTTCTTTACCCTATTACTGAAATGGTAATTGACAAAAACAAGCTACATTGTCACCAGAAGAGCAATGCAAAATGTACAATTGATATTTCAAAATCATCTTTCCAGCTTGAATTTCAATGATGCATTGGGGCAACGATTTTGTGAGAAACATCTTCACCCTTAAAGAAAGATTTTCTTAACTTCTTACCTGTGTGCTGATTAGATATCACCTGGTTTTCACATTAAACAGATTCCCACTTGAGAAAGCAGCAAGGATGCAGTGAGGTTTATGTTTCCTGGTGTCAACCTGTATTATTTCAGTGGACATTGTAATGAGGATGCATCTTGCTGCCTTTCCAATGAAGCAAGTTTTAATCAGTAATAGGTGAAAAACCAGTCCTACAAAGGTGTTAATCAGAGACTAGGCTTTGTGGACACTTTTCAGAGAGCAAATGTGTTAGCATAAAAATAAAGCCATAAAATGGAGAGCTGATTAATCACTCAATTGGATTTCTCTGCCTGCATAATTTTTTTTCTCTGCAACCCCATGCTAAATTGTGCTTCCTGTTTTTTTATAAAATGACTTTCTCAAATCTGACTCTGATTGCATCAGAGAAGGCCAGGTACCCTACACTATAAGAGGTGGTTTGAAATTTTGACTTGTCTACTTAAAGATCACCAAAATTTGATCACAAGGTCAATTATGTCCCTGGTTGGGATTGAACCACCAACCTTTCGGTTAACAGCCGAATGCGCCAACTGATTGCGCCACAGAGACAGCTTGCAAAAGCATGTACTGACAAAGGCTAAAAAGCATTCATCTAGAAAGTTTCCTAGAAAAAGGTTAAAAAGGCAATAATCTGGAGAGTTTTGCAAGATTTTTCTTCCATTGACCAACGAAGAAACACATTGGTACTTTCACATGATGAGTGAGTACTTCAGGATCTCTGACACTTACATGAGCAGCAGAGTGGCGCAGCGGAAGCGTGCTGGGCCCATAACCCAGAGGTTGGTGGATCGAAACCATCCTCTGCTATGTGCACTTATTTTTTTGTTAATTAAATTCTTCCAAAACTGGAATTGATATTTTGGCTCTTTTATTTTTACTTAAAGTACAATAACTTTTAACATTTTAATTTGTTTTAATAGTATATTGACAGCATTGTTTTCTTTCAGAAATCCACTTAATTTTCTTTACCCTATTACTGAAATGGTAATTGACAAAAACAAGCTACATTGTCACCAGAAGAGCAATGCAAAATGTACAATTGATATTTCAAAATCATCTTTCCATCTTGAATTTCAATGATGCATTGGGGCAACGATTTTGTGAGAAACATCTTCACCCTTAAAGAAAGATTTTCTTAACTTCTTACCTGTGTGCTGATTAGATATCACCTGGTTTTCACATTAAACAGATTCCCACTTGAGAAAGCAGCAAGGATGCAGTGAGGTTTATGTTTCCTGGTGTCAACCTGTATTATTTCAGTGGACATTGTAATGAGGATGCATCTTGCTGCCTTTCCAATGAAGCAAGTTTTAATCAGTAATAGGTGAAAAACCATTCCTACAAAGGTGTTAATCAGAGACTTGGCTTTGTGGACACTTTTCAGAGAGCAAATGTGTTAGCATAAAAATAAAGCCATAAAATGGAGAGCTGATTAATCACTCAATTGGATTTCTCTGCCTGCATAATTTTTTTTCTCTGCAACCCGCTGCTAAATTGTGCTTCCTGTTTTTTATAAAATGACTTAATCAAATCTGACTGCATCAGAGAAGGCCAGGTACCCTACACTATAAGAGGTGGTTTGAAATTTTGACTTGTCTACTTAAAGATCACCAAAATTTGATCACAAGGTCAATTACGTCCCCGGGTGGGATTGAACCACCAACCTTTCGGTTAACAGCCGAATGCGCTAACCGATTGCGCCACAGAGACAGCTTGCAAAAGCATGTACTGACAAAGGCTAAAAAGCATTCATCTAGAAAGTTTCCTAGAAAAAGGTTAAAAAGGCAATAATCTGGAGAGTTTTGCAAGATTTTTCTTCCATTGACCAACGAAGAAACACATTGGTACTTTCACATGATGAGTGAGTACTTCAGGATCTCTGACACTTACATGAGCAGCAGAGTGGCGCAGCGGAAGCGTGCTGGGCCCATAACCCAGAGGTCGGTGGATCGAAACCATCCTCTGCTATGTGCACTTATTTTTTTGTTAATTAAATTCTTCCAAAACGGGAATTGATATTTTGACTCTTTTATTTTTACTTAAAGTACAATAACTTTTAACATTTTAATTTGTTTTAATAGTATATTGACAGCATTGTTTTCTTTCAGAAATCCACTTAATTTTCTTTACCCTATTACTGAAATGGTAATTGACAAAAACAAGCTACATTGTCACCAGAAGAGCAATGCAAAATGTACAATTGATATTTCAAAATCATCTTTCCATCTTGAATTTCAATGATGCATTGGGGCAACGATTTTGTGAGAAACATCTTCACCCTTAAAGAAAGATTTTCTTAACTTCTTACCTGTGTGCTGATTAGATATCACCTGGTTTTCACATTAAACAGATTCCCACTTGAGAAAGCAGCAAGGATGCAGTGAGGTTTATGTTTCCTGGTGTCAACCTGTATTATTTCAGTGGACATTGTAATGAGGATGCATCTTGCTGCCTTTCCAATGAAGCAAGTTTTAATCAGTAATAGGTGAAAAACCATTCCTACAAAGGTGTTAATCAGAGACTTGGCTTTGTGGACACTTTTCAGAGAGCAAATGTGTTAGCATAAAAATAAAGCCATAAAATGGAGAGCTGATCAATCACTCAATTGGATTTCTCTGCCTGCATAATTTTTTTTCTCTGCAACCCCATGCTAAATTGTGCTTCCTGTTTTTTATAAAATGACTTAATCAAATCTGACTGCATCAGAGAAGGCCAGGTACCCTACACTATAAGAGGTGGTTTGAAATTTTGACTTGTCTACTTAAAGATCACCAAAATTTGATCACAAGGTCAATTACGTCCCCGGGTGGGATTGAACCACCAACCTTTCGGTTAACAGCCGAATGCGCTAACCGATTGCGCCACAGAGACAGCTTGCAAAAGCATGTACTGACAAAGGCTAAAAAGCATTCATCTAGAAAGTTTCCTAGAAAAAGGTTAAAAAGGCAATAATCTGGAGAGTTTTGCAAGATTTTTCTTCCATTGACCAACGAAGAAACACATTGGTACGTTCACATGATGAGTGAGTACTTCAAGATCTCTGACACTTACATGAGCAGCAGAGTGGCGCAGCGGAAGCGTGCTGGGCCCATAACCCAGAGGTCGGTGGATCGAAACCATCCTCTGCTATGTGCACTTATTTTTTTGTTAATTAAATTCTTCCAAAACGGGAATTGATATTTTGACTCTTTTATTTTTACTTAAAGTACAATAACTTTTAACATTTTAATTTGTTTTAATAGTATATTGACAGCATTGTTTTCTTTCAGAAATCCACTTAATTTTCTTTACCCTATTACTGAAATGGTAATTGACAAAAACAAGCTACATTGTCACCAGAAGAGCAATGCAAAATGTACAATTGATATTTCAAAATCATCTTTCCATCTTGAATTTCAATGATGCATTGGGGCAACGATTTTGTGAGAAACATCTTCACCCTTAAAGAAAGATTTTCTTAACTTCTTACCTGTGTGCTGATTAGATATCACCTGGTTTTCACATTAAACAGATTCCCACTTGAGAAAGCAGCAAGGATGCAGTGAGGTTTATGTTTCCTGGTGTCAACCTGTATTATTTCAGTGGACATTGTAATGAGGATGCATCTTGCTGCCTTTCCAATGAAGCAAGTTTTAATCAGTAATAGGTGAAAAACCATTCCTACAAAGGTGTTAATCAGAGACTTGGCTTTGTGGACACTTTTCAGAGAGCAAATGTGTTAGCATAAAAATAAAGCCATAAAATGGAGAGCTGATTAATCACTCAATTGGATTTCTCTGCCTGCATAATTTTTTTTCTCTGCAACCCCATACTAAATTGTGCTTCCTGTTTTTTATAAAATGACTTAATCAAATCTGACTCTGATTGCATCAGAGAAGGCCAGGTACCCTACACTATAAGAGGTAGTTTGAAATTTTGACTTGTCTACTTAAAGATCACCAAAATTTGATCACAAGGTCAATTACGTCCCCGGGTGGGATTGAACCACCAACCTTTTGGTTAACAGCCGAATGCGCTAACCGATTGCGCCACAGAGACAGCTTGCAAAAGCATGTACTGACAAAGGCTAAAAAGCATTCATCTAGAAAGTTTCCTAGAAAAAGGTTAAAAAGGCAATAATCTGGAGAGTTTTGCAAGATTTTTCTTCCATTGACCAACGAAGAAACACATTGGTACTTTCACATGATGAGTGAGTACTTCAGGATCTCTGACACTTACATGAGCAGCAGAGTGGCGCAGCGGAAGCGTGCTGGGCCCATAACCCAGAGGTCGGTGGATCGAAACCATCCTCTGCTATGTGCACTTATTTTTTTGTTAATTAAATTCTTCCAAAACGGGAATTGATATTTTGACTCTTTTATTTTTACTTAAAGTACAATAACTTTTAACATTTTAATTTGTTTTAATAGTATATTGACAGCATTGTTTTCTTTCAGAAATCCACTTAATTTTCTTTACCCTATTACTGAAATGGTAATTGACAAAAACAAGCTACATTGTCACCAGAAGAGCAATGCAAAAAATGTACAATTGATATTTCAAAATCATCTTTCCATCTTGAATTTCAATGATGCATTGGGGCAACGATTTTGTGAGAAACATCTTCACCCTTAAAGAAAGATTTTCTTAACTTCTTACCTGTGTGCTGATTAGATATCACCTGGTTTTCACATTAAACAGATTCCCACTTGAGAAAGCAGCAAGGATGCAGTGAGGTTTATGTTTCCTGGTGTCAACCTGTATTATTTCAGTGGACATTGTAATGAGGATGCATCTTGCTGCCTTTCCAATGAAGCAAGTTTTAATCAGTAATAGGTGAAAAACCATTCCTACAAAGGTGTTAATCAGAGACTTGGCTTTGTGGACACTTTTCAGAGAGCAAATGTGTTAGCATAAAAATAAAGCCATAAAATGGAGAGCTGATTAATCACTCAATTGGATTTCTCTGCCTGCATAATTTTTTTTCTCTGCAACCCCATACTAAATTGTGCTTCCTGTTTTTTATAAAATGACTTAATCAAATCTGACTCTGATTGCATCAGTGAAGGCCAGGTACCCTACACTATAAGAGGTGGTTTGAAATTTTGACTTGTCTACTTAAAGATCACCAAAATTTGATCACAAGGTCAATTACGTCCCCGGGTGGGATTGAACCACCAACCTTTCGGTTAACAGCCGAATGCGCTAACCGATTGCGCCACAGAGACAGCTTGCAAAAGCATGTACTGACAAAGGCTAAAAAGCATTCATCTAGAAAGTTTCCTAGAAAAAGGTTAAAAAGGCAATAATCTGGAGAGTTTTGCAAGATTTTTCTTCCACTGACCAACGAAGAAACACATTGGTACTTTCACATGATGAGTGAGTACTTCAGGATCTCTGACACTTACATGAGCAGCAGAGTGGCGCAGCGGAAGCGTGCTGGGCCCATAACCCAGAGGTCGGTGGATCGAAACCATCCTCTGCTATGTGCACTTATTTTTTTGTTAATTATATTCTTCCAAAACGGGAATTGATATTTTGACTCTTTTATTTTTACTTAAAGTACAATAACTTTTAACATTTTAATTTGTTTTAATAGTATATTGACAGCATTGTTTTCTTTCAGAAATCCACTTAATTTTCTTTACCCTATTACTGAAATGGTAATTGACAAAAACAAGCTACATTGTCACCAGAAGAGCAATGCAAAATGTACAATTAATATTTCAAAATCATCTTTCCATCTTGAATTTCAATGATGCATTGGGGCAACGATTTTGTGAGAAACATCTTCACCCTTAAAGAAAGATTTTCTTAACTTCTTACCTGTGTGCTGATTAGATATCACCTGGTTTTCACATTAAACAGATTCCCACTTGAGAAAGCAGCAAGGATGCAGTGAGGTTTATGTTTCCTGGTGTCAACCTGTATTATTTCAGTGGACATTGTAATGAGGATGCATCTTGCTGCCTTTCCAATGAAGCAAGTTTTAATCAGTAATAGGTGAAAAACCATTCCTACAAAGGTGTTAATCAGAGACTTGGCTTTGTGGACACTTTTCAGAGAGCAAATGTGTTAGCATAAAAATAAAGCCATAAAATGGAGAGCTGATTAATCACTCAATTGGATTTCTCTGCCTGCATAATTTTTTTTCTCTGCAACCCCATGCTAAATTGTGCTTCCTGTTTTTTATAAAATGACTTAATCAAATCTGACTCTGATTGCATCAGAGAAGGCCAGGTACCCTACACTATGAGAGGTGGTTTGAAATTTTGACTTGTCTACTTAAAGATCACCAAAATTTGATCACAAGGTCAATTACGTCCCCGGGTGGGATTGAACCACCAACCTTTCGTTTAACAGCCGAATGCGCTAACCGATTGCACCACAGAGACAGCTTGCAAAAGCATGTACTGACAAAGGCTAAAAAGCATTCATCTAGAAAGTTTCCTAGAAAAAGGTTAAAAAGGCAATAATCTGGAGAGTTTTGCAAGATTTTTCTTCCATTGACCAACGAAGAAACACATTGGTACTTTCACATGATGAGTGAGTACTTCAGGATCTCTGACACTTACATAAGCAGCAGAGTGGCGCAGCGGAAGCGTGCTGGGCCCATAACCCAGAGGTCGGTGGATCGAAACCATCCTCTGCTATGTGCACTTATTTTTTTGTTAATTAAATTCTTCCAAAACGGGAATTGATATTTTGACTCTTTTATTTTTACTTAAAGTACAATAACTTTTAACATTTTAATTTGTTTTAATAGTATATTGACAGCATTGTTTTCTTTCAGAAATCCACTTAATTTTCTTTACCCTATTACTGAAATGGTAATTGACAAAAACAAGCTACATTGTCACCAGAAGAGCAATGCAAAATGTACAATTGATTTTTCAAAATCATCTTTCCATCTTGAATTTCAATGATGCATTGGGGCAACGATTTTGTGAGAAACATCTTCACCCTTAAAGAAAGATTTTCTTAACTTCTTACCTGTGTGCTGATTAGATATCACCTGGTTTTCACATTAAACAGATTCCCACTTGAGAAAGCAGCAAGGATCCAGTGAGGTTTATGTTTCCTGGTGTCAACCTGTATTATTTCAGTGGACATTGTAATGAGGATGCATTGCCTTTCCAATGAAGCAAGTTTTAATCAGTAATATGTGAAAAACCATTCCTACAAAGGTGTTAATCAGAGACTTGGCTTTGTGGACACTTTTCAGAGAGCAAATGTGTTAGCATAAAAATAAAGCCATAAAATGGAGAGCTGATTAATCACTCAATTGGATTTCTCTGCCTGCATAATTTTTTTTCTCTGCAACCCCATGCTAAATTGTGCTTCCTGTTTTTTATAAAATGACTTAATCAAATCTGACTCTGATTGCATCAGAGAAGGCCAGGTACCCTACACTATAAGAGGTGGTTTGAAATTTTGACTTGTCTACTTAAAGATCACCAAAATTTGATCACAAGGTCAATTACGTCCCCGGGTGGGATTGAACCACCAACCTTTCGGTTAACAGCCGAATGCGCTAACTGATTGCGCCACAGAGACAGCTTGCAAAAGCATGTACTGACAATGGCTAAAAAGCATTCATCTAGAAAGTTTCCTAGAAAAAGGTTAAAAAGGCAATAATCTGGAGAGTTTTGCAAGATTTTTCTTCCATTGACCAACGAAGAAACACATTGGTACTTTCACATGATGAGTGAGTACTTCAGGATCTCTGATACTTACATGAGCAGCAGAGTGGCGCAGCGGAAGCGTGCTGGGCCCATGACCCAGAGGTCGGTGGATCGAAACCATCCTCTGCTATGTGCACTTATTTTTTTGTTAATTAAATTCTTCCAAAACGGGAATTGATATTTTGACTCTTTTATTTTTACTTAAAGTACAATAACTTTTAACATTTTAATTTGTTTTAATAGTATATTGACAGCATTGTTTTCTTTCAGAAATCCACTTAATTTTCTTTACCCTATTACTGAAATGGTAATTGACAAAAACAAGCTACATTGTCACCAGAAGAGCAATGCAAAATGTACAATTAATATTTCAAAATCATCTTTCCATCTTGAATTTCAATGATGCATTGGGGCAACGATTTTGTGAGAAACATCTTCACCCTTAAAGAAAGATTTTCTTAACTTCTTACCTGTGTGCTGATTAGATATCACCTGGTTTTCACATTAAACAGATTCCCACTTGAGAAAGCAGCAAGGATGCAGTGAGGTTTATGTTTCCTGGTGTCAACCTGTATTATTTCAGTGGACATTGTAATGAGGATGCATCTTGCTGCCTTTCCAATGAAGCAAGTTTTAATCAGTAATAGGTGAAAAACCATTCCTACAAAGGTGTTAATCAGAGACTTGGCTTTGTGGACACTTTTCAGAGAGCAAATGTGTTAGCATAAAAATAAAGCCATAAAATGGAGAGCTGATTAATCACTCAATTGGATTTCTCTGCCTGCATAATTTTTTTTCTCTGCAACCCGCTGCTAAATTGTGCTTCCTGTTTTTTATAAAATGACTTAATCAAATCTGACTGCATCAGAGAAGGCCAGGTACCCTACACTATAAGAGGTGGTTTGAAATTTTGACTTGTCTACTTAAAGATCACCAAAATTTGATCACAAGGTCAATTACGTCCCCGGGTGGGATTGAACCACCAACCTTTCGGTTAACAGCCGAATGCGCTAACCGATTGCGCCACAGAGACAGCTTGCAAAAGCATGTACTGACAAAGGCTAAAAAGCATTCATCTAGAAAGTTTCCTAGAAAAAGGTTAAAAAGGCAATAATCTGGAGAGTTTTGCAAGATTTTTCTTCCATTGACCAACGAAGAAACACATTGGTACTTTCACATGATGAGTGAGTACTTCAGGATCTCTGACACTTACATGAGCAGCAGAGTGGCGCAGCGGAAGCGTGCTGGGCCCATAACCCAGAGGTCGGTGGATCGAAACCATCCTCTGCTATGTGCACTTATTTTTTTGTTAATTAAATTCTTCCAAAACGGGAATTGATATTTTGACTCTTTTATTTTTACTTAAAGTACAATAACTTTTAACATTTTAATTTGTTTTAATAGTATATTGACAGCATTGTTTTCTTTCAGAAATCCACTTAATTTTCTTTACCCTATTACTGAAATGGTAATTGACAAAAACAAGCTACATTGTCACCAGAAGAGCAATGCAAAATGTACAATTGATATTTCAAAATCATCTTTCCATCTTGAATTTCAATGATGCATTGGGGCAACGATTTTGTGAGAAACATCTTCACCCTTAAAGAAAGATTTTCTTAACTTCTTACCTGTGTGCTGATTAGATATCACCTGGTTTTCACATTAAACAGATTCCCACTTGAGAAAGCAGCAAGGATGCAGTGAGGTTTATGTTTCCTGGTGTCAACCTGTATTATTTCAGTGGACATTGTAATGAGGATGCATCTTGCTGCCTTTCCAATGAAGCAAGTTTTAATCAGTAATAGGTGAAAAACCATTCCTACAAAGGTGTTAATCAGAGACTTGGCTTTGTGGACACTTTTCAGAGAGCAAATGTGTTAGCATAAAAATAAAGCCATAAAATGGAGAGCTGATTAATCACTCAATTGGATTTCTCTGCCTGCATAATTTTTTTTCTCTGCAACCCCATGCTAAATTGTGCTTCCTGTTTTTTATAAAATGACTTAATCAAATCTGACTGCATCAGAGAAGGCCAGGTACCCTACACTATAAGAGGTGGTTTGAAATTTTGACTTGTCTACTTAAAGATCACCAAAATTTGATCACAAGGTCAATTACGTCCCCGGGTGGGATTGAACCACCAACCTTTCGGTTAACAGCCGAATGCGCTAACCGATTGCGCCACAGAGACAGCTTGCAAAAGCATGTACTGACAAAGGCTAAAAAGCATTCATCTAGAAAGTTTCCTAGAAAAAGGTTAAAAAGGCAATAATCTGGAGAGTTTTGCAAGATTTTTCTTCCATTGACCAACGAAGAAACACATTGGTACTTTCACATGATGAGTGAGTACTTCAAGATCTCTGACACTTACATGAGCAGCAGAGTGGCGCAGCGGAAGCGTGCTGTGCCCATAACCCAGAGGTCGGTGGATCGAAACCATCCTCTGCTATGTGCACTTATTTTTTTGTTAATTAAATTCTTCCAAAACGGGAATTGATATTTTGACTCTTTTATTTTTACTTAAAGTACAATAACTTTTAACATTTTAATTTGTTTTAATAGTATATTGACAGCATTGTTTTCTTTCAGAAATCCACTTAATTTTCTTTACCCTATTACTGAAATGGTAATTGACAAAAACAAGCTACATTGTCACCAGAAGAGCAATGCAAAAAATGTACAATTGATATTTCAAAATCATCTTTCCATCTTGAATTTCAATGATGCATTGGGGCAACGATTTTGTGAGAAACATCTTCACCCTTAAAGAAAGATTTTCTTAACTTCTTACCTGTGTGCTGATTAGATATCACCTGGTTTTCACATTAAACAGATTCCCACTTGAGAAAGCAGCAAGGATGCAGTGAGGTTTATGTTTCCTGGTGTCAACCTGTATTATTTCAGTGGACATTGTAATGAGGATGCATCTTGCTGCCTTTCCAATGAAGCAAGTTTTAATCAGTAATAGGTGAAAAACCATTCCTACAAAGGTGTTAATCAGAGACTTGGCTTTGTGGACACTTTTCAGAGAGCAAATGTGTTAGCATAAAAATAAAGCCATAAAATGGAGAGCTGATTAATCACTCAATTGGATTTCTCTGCCTGCATAATTTTTTTTCTCTGCAGCCCCATACTAAATTGTGCTTCCTGTTTTTTATAAAATGACTTAATCAAATCTGACTCTGATTGCATCAGAGAAGGCCAGGTACCCTACACTATAAGAGGTGGTTTGAAATTTTGACTTGTCTACTTAAAGATCACCAAAATTTGATCACAAGGTCAATTACGTCCCCGGGTGGGATTGAACCACCAACCTTTCGGTTAACAGCCGAATGCGCTAACCGATTGCGCCACAGAGACAGCTTGCAAAAGCATGTACTGACAAAGGCTAAAAAGCATTCATCTAGAAAGTTTCCTAGAAAAAGGTTAAAAAGGCAATAATCTGGAGAGTTTTGCAAGATTTTTCTTCCACTGACCAACGAAGAAACACATTGGTACTTTCACATGATGAGTGAGTACTTCAGGATCTCTGACACTTACATGAGCAGCAGAGTGGCGCAGCGGAAGCGTGCTGGGCCCATAACCCAGAGGTCGGTGGATCGAAACCATCCTCTGCTATGTGCACTTATTTTTTTGTTAATTATATTCTTCCAAAACGGGAATTGATATTTTGACTCTTTTATTTTTACTTAAAGTACAATAACTTTTAACATTTTAATTTGTTTTAATAGTATATTGACAGCATTGTTTTCTTTCAGAAATCCACTTAATTTTCTTTACCCTATTACTGAAATGGTAATTGACAAAAACAAGCTACATTGTCACCAGAAGAGCAATGCAAAATGTACAATTAATATTTCAAAATCATCTTTCCATCTTGAATTTCAATGATGCATTGGAGCAACGATTTTGTGAGAAACATCTTCACCCTTAAAGAAAGATTTTCTTAACTTCTTACCTGTGTGCTGGAGAGCTGATTAATCACTCAATTGGATTTCTCTGCCTGCATAATTTTTTTTCTCTGCAACCCCATGCTAAATTGTGCTTCCTGTTTTTTATAAAATGACTTAATCAAATCTGACTCTGATTGCATCAGAGAAGGCCAGGTACCCTACACTATAAGAGGTGGTTTGAAATTTTGACTTGTCTACTTAAAGATCACCAAAATTTGATCACAAGGTCAATTACGTCCCCGGGTGGGATTGAACCACCAACCTTTCGTTTAACAGCCGAATGCGCTAACCGATTGCGCCACAGAGACAGCTTGCAAAAGCATGTACTGACAAAGGCTAAAAAGCATTCATCTAGAAAGTTTCCTAGAAAAAGGTTAAAAAGGCAATAATCTGGAGAGTTTTGCAAGATTTTTCTTCCATTGACCAACGAAGAAACACATTGGTACTTTCACATGATGAGTGAGTACTTCAGGATCTCTGACACTTACATGAGCAGCAGAGTGGCGCAGCGGAAGCGTGCTGGGCCCATAACCCAGAGGTCGGTGGATCGAAACCATCCTCTGCTATGTGCACTTATTTTTTTGTTAATTAAATTCTTCCAAAACGGGAATTGATATTTTGACTCTTTTATTTTTACTTAAAGTACAATAACTTTTAACATTTTAATTTGTTTTAATAGTATATTGACAGCATTGTTTTCTTTCAGAAATCCACTTAATTTTCTTTACCCTATTACTGAAATGGTAATTGACAAAAACAAGCTACATTGTCACCAGAAGAGCAATGCAAAATGTACAATTGATTTTTCAAAATCATCTTTCCATCTTGAATTTCAATGATGCATTGGGGCAACGATTTTGTGAGAAACATCTTCACCCTTAAAGAAAGATTTTCTTAACTTCTTACCTGTGTGCTGATTAGATATCACCTGGTTTTCACATTAAACAGATTCCCACTTGAGAAAGCAGCAAGGATCCAGTGAGGTTTATGTTTCCTGGTGTCAACCTGTATTATTTCAGTGGACATTGTAATGAGGATGCATTGCCTTTCCAATGAAGCAAGTTTTAATCAGTAATAGGTGAAAAACCATTCCTACAAAGGTGTTAATCAGAGACTTGGCTTTGTGGACACTTTTCAGAGAGCAAATGTGTTAGCATAAAAATAAAGCCATAAAATGGAGAGCTGATTAATCACTCAATTGGATTTCTCTGCCTGCATAATTTTTTTTCTCTGCAACCCCATGCTAAATTGTGCTTCCTGTTTTTTATAAAATGACTTAATCAAATCTGACTCTGATTGCATCAGAGAAGGCCAGGTACCCTACACTATAAGAGGTGGTTTGAAATTTTGACTTGTCTACTTAAAGATCACCAAAATTTGATCACAAGGTCAATTACGTCCCCGGGTGGGATTGAACCACCAACCTTTCGGTTAACAGCCGAATGCGCTAACTGATTGCGCCACAGAGACAGCTTGCAAAAGCATGTACTGACAATGGCTAAAAAGCATTCATCTAGAAAGTTTCCTAGAAAAAGGTTAAAAAGGCAATAATCTGGAGAGTTTTGCAAGATTTTTCTTCCATTGACCACCGAAGAAACACATTGGTACTTTCACATGATGAGTGAGTACTTCAGGATCTCTGGTACTTACATGAGCAGCAGAGTGGCGCAGCGGAAGCGTGCTGGGCCCATGACCCAGAGGTCGGTGGATCGAAACCATCCTCTGCTATGTGCACTTATTTTTTTGTTAATTAAATTCTTCCAAAACGGGAATTGATATTTTGACTCTTTTATTTTTACTTAAAGTACAATAACTTTTAACATTTTAATTTGTTTTAATAGTATATTGACAGCATTGTTTTCTTTCAGAAATCCACTTAATTTTCTTTACCCTATTATTGAAATGGTAATTGACAAAAACAAGCTACATTGTCACCAGAAGAGCAATGCAAAATGTACAATTAATATTTCAAAATCATCTTTCCATCTTGAATTTCAATGATGCATTGGGGCAACGATTTTGTGAGAAACATCTTCACCCTTAAAGAAAGATTTTCTTAACTTCTTACCTGTGTGCTGATTAGATATCACCTGGTTTTCACATTAAACAGATTCCCACTTGAGAAAGCAGCAAGGATGCAGTGAGGTTTATGTTTCCTGGTGTCAACCTGTATTATTTCAGTGGACATTGTAATGAGGATGCATCTTGCTGCCTTTCCAATGAAGCAAGTTTTAATCAGTAATAGGTGAAAAACCATTCCTACAAAGGTGTTAATCAGAGACTTGGCTTTGTGGACACTTTTCAGAGAGCAAATGTGTTAGCATAAAAATAAAGCCATAAAATGGAGAGCTGATTAATCACTTAATTGGATTTCTCTGCCTGCATAATTTTTTTTCTCTGCAACCCCATGCTAAATTGTGCTTCCTGTTTTTTATAAAATGACTTAATCAAATCTGACTCTGATTGCATCAGAGAAGGCCAGGTACCCTACACTATAAGAGGTGGTTTGAAATTTTGACTTGTCTACTTAAAAATCACCAAAATTTGATCACAAGGTCAATTACGTCCCCGGGTGGGATTGAACCACCAACCTTTCGGTTAACAGCCGAATGCGCTAACTGATTGCGCCACAGAGACAGCTTGCAAAAGCATGTACTGACAATGGCTAAAAAGCATTCATCTAGAAAGTTTCCTAGAAAAAGGTTAAAAAGGCAATAATCTGGAGAGTTTTGCAAGATTTTTCTTCCATTGACCAACGAAGAAACACATTGGTACTTTCACATGATGAGTGAGTACTTCAGGATCTCTGACACTTACATGAGCAGCAGAGTGGCGCAGCGGAAGCGTGCTGGGCCCATAACCCAGAGGTTGGTGGATCGAAACCATCCTCTGCTATGTGCACTTATTTTTTTGTTAATTAAATTCTTCCAAAACTGGAATTGATATTTTGACTCTTTTATTTTTACTTAAAGTACAATAACTTTTAACATTTTAATTTGTTTTAATAGTATATTGACAGCATTGTTTTCTTTTTAGAAATCCACTTAATTTTCTTTACCCTATTACTGAAATGGTAATTGACAAAAACAAGCTACATTGTCACCAGAAGAGCAATGCAAAATGTACAATTGATATTTCAAAATCATCTTTCCATCTTGAATTTCAATGATGCATTGGGGCAACGATTTTGTGAGAAACATCTTCACCCTTAAAGAAAGATTTTCTTAACTTCTTACCTGTGTGCTGATTAGATATCACCTGGTTTTCACGTTAAACAGATTCCCACTTGAGAAAGCAGCAAGGATGCAGTGAGGTTTATGTTTCCTGGTGACAACCTGTATTATTTCAGTGGACATTGTAATGAGGATGCATCTTGCTGCCTTTCCAATGAAGCAAGTTTTAATCAGTAATAGGTGAAAAACCATTCCTACAAAGGTGTTAATCAGAGACTTGGCTTTGTGGACACTTTTCAGAGAGCAAATGTGTTAGCATAAAAATAAAGCCATAAAATGGAGAGCTGATTAATCACTCAATTGGATTTCTCTGCCTGCATAATTTTTTTTCTCTGCAACCCCATGCTAAATTGTGCTTCCTGTTTTTTATAAAATGACTTAATCAAATCTGACTCTGATTGCATCAGAGAAGGCCAGGTACCCTACACTATAAGAGGTGGTTTGACATTTTGACTTGTCTACTTAAAGATCACTAAAATTTGATCACAAGGTCAATTACGTCCCCGGGTGGGATTGAACCACCAACCTTTCGGTTAACAGCCGAATGCGCTAACCGATTGCGCCACAGAGACAGCTTGCAAAAGTATGTACTGACAAAGGCTAAAAAGCATTCATCTAGAAAGTTTCCTAGAAAAAGGTTAAAAAGGCAATAATCTGGAGAGTTTTGCAAGATTTTTCTTCCATTGACCAACGAAGAAACACATTGGTACTTTCACATGATGAGTGAGTACTTCAGGATCTCTGACACTTACATGAGCAGCAGAGTAGCGCAGCGGAAGCGTGCTGGGCCCATAACTCAGAGGTCGGTGGATCGAAACCATCCTCTGCTATGTGCACTTATTTTTTTGTTAATTAAATTCTTCCAAAACTGGAATTGATATTTTGACTCTTTTATTTTTACTTAAAGTACAATAACTTTTAACATTTTAATTTGTTTTAATAGTATATTGACAGCATTGTTTTCTTTCAGAAATCCACTTAATTTTCTTTACCTTATTACTGAAATGGTAATTGACAAAAACAAGCTACATTGTCACCAGAAGAGCAATGCAAAATGTACAATTGATATTTCAAAATCATCTTTCCATCTTGAATTTCAATGATGCATTGGGGCAACGATTTTGTGAGAAACATCTTCACCCTTAAAGAAAGATTTTCTTAACTTCTTACCTGTGTGCTGATTAGATATCACCTGGTTTTCACATTAAACAGATTCCCACTTGAGAAAGCAGCAAGGATGCAGTGAGGTTTATGTTTCCTGGTGTCAACCTGTATTATTTCAGTGGACATTGTAATGAGGATGCATCTTGCTGCCTTTCCAATTAAGCAAGTTTTAATCAGTAATAGGTGAAAAACCATTCCTACAAAGGTGTTAATCAGAGACTTGGCTTTGTGGACACTTTTCAGAGAGCAAATGTGTTAGCATAAAAATAAAGCCATAAAATGGAGAGCTGATTAATCACTCAATTGGATTTCTCTGCCTGCATAATTTTTTTTCTCTGCAACCCCATGCTAAATTGTGCTTCCTGTTTTTTATAAAATGACTTAATCAAATCTGACTCTGATTGCATCAGAGAAGGCCAGGTACCCTACACTATAAGAGGTGGTTTGAAATTTTGACTTGTCTACTTAAAGATCACCAAAATTTGATCACAAGGTCAATTACGTCCCCGGGTGGGATTGAACCACCAACCTTTCGGTAAACAGCCAAATGCGCTAACCGATTGCGCCACAGAGACAGCTTGCAAAAGCATGTACTGACAAAGGCTAAAAAGCATTCATCTAGAAAGTTTCCTAGAAAAAGGTTAAAAAGGCAATAATCTGGAGAGTTTTGCAAGATTTTTCTTCCATTGACCAACGAAGAAACACATTGGTACTTTCACATGATGAGTGAGTACTTCATGATCTCTGACACTTACATGAGCAGCAGAGTGGTGCAGCGGAAGCGTGCTGGGCCCATAACCCAGAGGTCGGTGGATCGAAACCATCCTCTGCTATGTGCACTTATTTTTTTGTTAATTAAATTCTTCCAAAACTGGAATTGATATTTTGACTCTTTTATTTTTACTTAAAGTACAATAACTTTTAACATTTTAATTTGTTTTAATAGTATATTGACAGCATTGTTTTCTTTCAGAAATCCACTTAATTTTCTTTACCCTATTACTGAAATGGTAATTGACAAAAACAAGCTACATTGTCACCAGAAGAGCAATGCAAAATGTACAATTGATATTTCAAAATCATCTTTCCATCTTGAATTTCAATGATGCATTGGGGCAACGATTTTGTGAGAAACATCTTCACCCTTAAAGAAAGATTTTCTTAACTTCTTACCTGTGTGCTGATTAGATATCACCTGGTTTTCACGTTAAACAGATTCCCACTTGAGAAAGCAGCAAGGATGCAGTGAGGTTTATGTTTCCTGGTGTCAACCTGTATTATTTCAGTGGACATTGTAATGAGGATGCATCTTGCTGCCTTTCCAATGAAGCAAGTTTTAATCAGTAATAGGTGAAAAACCATTCCTACAAAGGTGTTAATCAGAGACTTGGCTTTGTGGACACTTTTCAGAGAGCAAATGTGTTAGCATAAAAATAAAGCCATAAAATGGAGAGCTGATTAATCACTCAATTGGATTTCTCTGCCTGCATAATTTTTTTTCTCTGCAACCCCATGCTAAATTGTGCTTCCTGTTTTTTATAAAATGACTTAATCAAATCTGACTCTGATTGCATCAGAGAAGGCCAGGTACCCTACACTATAAGAGGTGGTTTGAAATTTTGACTTGTCTACTTAAAGATCACTAAAATTTGATCACAAGGTCAATTACGTCCCCGGGTGGGATTGAACCACCAACCTTTCGGTTAACAGCCGAATGCGCTAACCGATTGCGCCACAGAGACAGCTTGCAAAAGTATGTACTGACAAAGGCTAAAAAGCATTCATCTAGAAAGTTTCCTAGAAAAAGGTTAAAAAGGCAATAATCTGGAGAGTTTTGCAAGATTTTTCTTCCATTGACCAACGAAGAAACACATTGGTACTTTCACATGTTGAGTGAGTACTTCAGGATCTCTGACACTTATGCGAGCAGCAGAGTGGCGCAGCGGAAGCATGCTGGGCCCATAACCCAGAGGTCGGTGGATCGAAACCATCCTCTGCTATGTGCACTTATTTTTTTGTTAATTAAATTCTTCCAAAACTGGAATTGATATTTTGACTCTTTTATTTTTACTTAAAGTACAATAACTTTTAACATTTTAATTTGTTTTAATAGTATATTGACAGCATTGTTTTCTTTCAGAAATCCACTTAATTTTCTTTACCTTATTACTGAAATGGTAATTGACAAAAACAAGCTACATTGTCACCAGAAGAGCAATGCAAAATGTACAATTGATATTTCAAAATCATCTTTCCATCTTGAATTTCAATGATGCATTGGGGCAACGATTTTGTGAGAAACATCTTCACCCTTAATGAAAGATTTTCTTAACTTCTTACCTGTGTGCTGATTAGATATCACCTGGTTTTCACATTAAACAGATTCCCACTTGAGAAAGCAGCAAGGATGCAGTGAGGTTTATGTTTCCTGGTGTCAACCTGTATTATTTCAGTGGACATTGTAATGAGGATGCATCTTGCTGCCTTTCCAATTAAGCAAGTTTTAATCAGTAATAGGTGAAAAACCATTCCTACAAAGGTGTTAATCAGAGACTTGGCTTTGTGGACACTTTTCAGAGAGCAAATGTGTTAGCATAAAAATAAAGCCATAAAATGGAGAGCTGATTAATCACTCAATTGGATTTCTCTGCCTGCATAATTTTTTTTCTCTGCAACCCCATGCTAAATTGTGCTTCCTGTTTTTTATAAAATGACTTAATCAAATCTGACTCTGATTGCATCAGAGAAGGCCAGGTACCCTACACTATAAGAGGTGGTTTGAAATTTTGACTTGTCTACTTAAAGATCACCAAAATTTGATCACAAGGTCAATTACGTCCCCGGGTGGGATTGAACCACCAACCTTTCGGTAAACAGCCAAATGCGCTAACCGATTGCGCCACAGAGACAGCTTGCAAAAGCATGTACTGACAAAGGCTAAAAAGCATTCATCTAGAAAGTTTCCTAGAAAAAGGTTAAAAAGGCAATAATCTGGAGAGTTTTGCAAGATTTTTCTTCCATTGACCAACGAAGAAACACATTGGTACTTTCACATGATGAGTGAGTACTTCAGGATCTCTGACACTTACATGAGCAGCAGAGTGGTGCAGCGGAAGCGTGCTGGGCCCATAACCCAGAGGTCGGTGGATCGAAACCATCCTCTGCTATGTGCACTTATTTTTTTGTTAATTAAATTCTTCCAAAACTGGAATTGATATTTTGACTCTTTTATTTTTACTTAAAGTACAATAACTTTTAACATTTTAATTTGTTTTAATAGTATATTGACAGCATTGTTTTCTTTCAGAAATCCACTTAATTTTCTTTACCCTATTACTGAAATGGTAATTGACAAAAACAAGCTACATTGTCACCAGAAGAGCAATGCAAAATGTACAATTGATATTTCAAAATCATCTTTCCATCTTGAATTTCAATGATGCATTGGGGCAACGATTTTGTGAGAAACATCTTCACCCTTAAAGAAAGATTTTCTTAACTTCTTACCTGTGTGCTGATTAGATATCACCTGGTTTTCACGTTAAACAGATTCCCACTTGAGAAAGCAGCAAGGATGCAGTGAGGTTTATGTTTCCTGGTGTCAACCTGTATTATTTCAGTGGACATTGTAATGAGGATGCATCTTGCTGCCTTTCCAATGAAGCAAGTTTTAATCAGTAATAGGTGAAAAACCATTCCTACAAAGGTGTTAATCAGAGACTTGGCTTTGTGGACACTTTTCAGAGAGCAAATGTGTTAGCATAAAAATAAAGCCATAAAATGGAGAGCTGATTAATCACTCAATTGGATTTCTCTGCCTGCATAATTTTTTTTCTCTGCAACCCCATGCTAAATTGTGCTTCCTGTTTTTTATAAAATGACTTAATCAAATCTGACTCTGATTGCATCAGAGAAGGCCAGGTACCCTACACTATAAGAGGTGGTTTGAAATTTTGACTTGTCTACTTAAAGATCACTAAAATTTGATCACAAGGTCAATTACGTCCCCGGGTGGGATTGAACCACCAACCTTTCGGTTAACAGCCGAATGCGCTAACCGATTGCGCCACAGAGACAGCTTGCAAAAGTATGTACTGACAAAGGCTAAAAAGCATTCATCTAGAAAGTTTCCTAGAAAAAGGTTAAAAAGGCAATAATCTGGAGAGTTTTGCAAGATTTTTCTTCCATTGACCAACGAAGAAACACATTGGTACTTTCACATGATGAGTGAGTACTTCAGGATCTCTGACACTTACATGAGCAGCAGAGTAGCGCAGCGGAAGCGTGCTGGGCCCATAACTCAGAGGTCGGTGGATCGAAACCATCCTCTGCTATGTGCACTTATTTTTTTGTTAATTAAATTCTTCCAAAACTGGAATTGATATTTTGACTCTTTTATTTTTACTTAAAGTACAATAACTTTTAACATTTTAATTTGTTTTAATAGTATATTGACAGCATTGTTTTCTTTCAGAAATCCACTTAATTTTCTTTACCTTATTACTGAAATGGTAATTGACAAAAACAAGCTACATTGTCACCAGAAGAGCAATGCAAAATGTACAATTGATATTTCAAAATCATCTTTCCATCTTGAATTTCAATGATGCATTGGGGCAACGATTTTGTGAGAAACATCTTCACCCTTAAAGAAAGATTTTCTTAACTTCTTACCTGTGTGCTGATTAGATATCACCTGGTTTTCACATTAAACAGATTCCCACTTGAGAAAGCAGCAAGGATGCAGTGAGGTTTATGTTTCCTGGTGTCAACCTGTATTATTTCAGTGGACATTGTAATGAGGATGCATCTTGCTGCCTTTCCAATGAAGCAAGTTTTAATCAGTAATAGGTGAAAAACCATTCCTACAAAGGTGTTAATCAGAGACTTGGCTTTGTGGACACTTTTCAGAGAGCAAATGTGTTAGCATAAAAATAAAGCCATAAAATGGAGAGCTGATTAATCACTCAATTGGATTTCTCTGCCTGCATAATTTTTTTTCTCTGCAACCCCATGCTAAATTGTGCTTCCTGTTTTTTATAAAATGACTTAATCAAATCTGACTCTGATTGCATCAGAGAAGGCCAGGTACCCTACACTATAAGAGGTGGTTTGAAATTTTGACTTGTCTACTTAAAGATCACCAAAATTTGATCACAAGGTCAATTACGTCCCCGGGTGGGATTGAACCACCAACCTTTCGGTAAACAGCCAAATGCGCTAACCGATTGCGCCACAGAGACAGCTTGCAAAAGCATGTACTGACAAAGGCTAAAAAGCATTCATCTAGAAAGTTTCCTAGAAAAAGGTTAAAAAGGCAATAATCTGGAGAGTTTTGCAAGATTTTTCTTCCATTGACCAACGAAGAAACACATTGGTACTTTCACATGATGAGTGAGTACTTCAGGATCTCTGACACTTACATGAGCAGCAGAGTGGTGCAGCGGAAGCGTGCTGGGCCCATAACCCAGAGGTCGGTGGATCGAAACCATCCTCTGCTATGTGCACTTATTTTTTTGTTAATTAAATTCTTCCAAAACTGGAATTGATATTTTGACTCTTTTATTTTTACTTAAAGTACAATAACTTTTAACATTTTAATTTGTTTTAATAGTATATTGACAGCATTGTTTTCTTTCAGAAATCCACTTAATTTTCTTTACCCTATTACTGAAATGGTAATTGACAAAAACAAGCTACATTGTCACCAGAACGAGCAATGCAAAATGTACAATTGATATTTCAAAATCATCTTTCCATCTTGAATTTCAATGATGCATTGGGGTAACGATTTTGTGAGAAACATCTTCACCCTTAAAGAAAGATTTTCTTAACTTCTTACCTGTGTGCTGATTAGATATCACCTGGTTTTCACATTAAACAGATTCCCACTTGAGAAAGCAGCAAGGATGCAGTGAGGTTTATGTTTCCTGGTGTCAACCTGTATTATTTCAGTGGACATTGTAATGAGGATGCATCTTGCTGCCTTTCCAATGAAGCAAGTTTTAATCAGTAATAGGTGAAAAACCATTCCTACAAAGGTGTTAATCAGAGACTTGGCTTTGTGGACACTTTTCAGAGAGCAAATGTGTTAGCATAAAAATAAAGCCATAAAATGGAGAGCTGATTAATCACTCAATTGGATTTCTCTGCCTGCATCATTTTTTTTCTCTGCAACCCCATGCTAAATTGTGCTTCCTGTTTTTTATAAAATGACTTAATCAAATCTGACTCTGATTGCATCAGAGAAGGCCAGGTACCCTACACTATAAGAGGTGGTTTGAAATTTTGACTTGTCTACTTAAAGATCACCAAAATTTGATCACAAGGTCAATTACGTCCCCGGGTGGGATTGAACCACCAACCTTTCGGTTAACATCCGAATGCGCTAACCGATTGCGCCACAGAGACAGCTTGCAAAAGCATGTACTGACAAAGGCTAAAAAGCATTCATCTAGAAAGTTTCCTAGAAAAAGGTTAAAAAGGCAATAATCTGGAGAGTTTTGCAAGATTTTTCTTCCATTGACCAACGAAGAAACACATTGGTACTTTCACATGATGAGTGAGTACTTCAGGATCTCTGACACTTACATGAGCAGCAGAGTGGCGCAGCGGAAGCGTGCTGGGCCCATAACCTAGAGGTCGGTGGATCTAAACCATCCTCTGCTATGTGCACTTATTTTTTTGTTAATTAAATTCTTCCAAAACTGGAATTGATATTTTGACTCTTTTATTTTTACTTAAAGTACAATAACTTTTAACATTTTAATTTGTTTTAATAGTATATTGACAGCATTGTTTTCTTTCAGAAGTCCACTTAATTTTCTTTACCCTATTACTGAAATGGTAATTGACAAAAACAAGCTACATTGTCACCAGAAGAGCAATGCAAAATGTACAATTGATATTTCAAAATCATCTTTCCATCTTGAATTTCAATGATGCATTGGGGCAACGATTTTGTGAGAAACATCTTCACCCTTAAAGAAAGATTTTCTTAACTTCTTACCTGTGTGCTGATTAGATATCACCTGGTTTTCACATTAAACAGATTCCCACTTGAGAAAGCAGCAAGGATGCAGTGAGGTTTATGTTTCCTGGTGTCAACCTGTATTATTTCAGTGGACATTGTAATGAGGATGCTTCTTGCTGCCTTTCCAATTAAGCAAGTTTTAATCAGTAATAGGTGAAAAACCATTCCTACAAAGGTGTTAATCAGAGACTTGGCTTTGTGGACACTTTTCAGAGAGCAAATGTGTTAGCATAAAAATAAAGCCATAAAATGGAGAGCTGATTAATCACTCAATTGGATTTCTCTGCCTGCATAATTTTTTTTCTCTGCAACCCCATGCTAAATTGTGCTTCCTGTTTTTTATAAAATGACTTAATCAAATCTGACTCTGATTGCATCAGAGAAGGCCAGGTACCCTACACTATAAGAGGTGGTTTGAAATTTTGACTTGTCTACTTAAAGATCACCAAAATTTGATCACAAGGTCAATTACGTCTCCGGGTGGGATTGAACCACCAACCTTTCGGTTAACAGCCGAATGCGCTAACCGATTGCGCCACAGAGACAGCTTGCAAAAGCATGTACTGACAAAGGCTAAAAAGCATTCATCTAGAAAGTTTCCTAGAAAAAGGTTAAAAAGGCAATAATCTGGAGAGTTTTGCAAGATTTTTCTTCCATTGACCAACGAAGAAACACATTGGTACTTTCACATGATGAGTGAGTACTTCAGGATCTCTGACACTTACATGAGCAGCAGAGTGGTGCAGCGGAAGCGTGCTGGGCCCATAACCCAGAAGTTGGTGGATCGAAACCATCCTCTGCTATGTGCACTTATTTTTTTGTTAATTAAATTCTTCCAAAACTGGAATTGATATTTTGACTCTTTTATTTTTACTTAAAGTACAATAACTTTTAACATTTTAATTTGTTTTAATAGTATATTGACAGCATTGTTTTCTTTCAGAAATCCACTTAATTTTCTTTACCCTATTACTGAAATGGTAATTGACAAAAACAAGCTACATTGTCACCAGAAGAGCAATGCAAAATGTACAATTGATATTTCAAAATCATCTTTCCATCTTGAATTTCAATGATGCATTGGGGCAACGATTTTGTGAGAAACATCTTCACCCTTAAAGAAAGATTTTCTTAACTTCTTACCTGTGTGCTGATTAGATATCACCTGGTTTTCACATTAAACAGATGCCCACTTGAGAAAGCAGCAAGGATGCAGTGAGGTTTATGTTTCCTGGTGTCAACCTGTATTATTTCAGTGGACATTGTAATGAGGATGCATCTTGCTGCCTTTCCAATGAAGCAAGTTTTAATCAGTAATAGGTGAAAAACCATTCCTACAAAGGTGTTAATCAGAGACTTGGCTTTGTGGACACTTTTCAGAGAGCAAATGTGTTAGCATAAAAATAAAGCCATAAAATGGAGAGCTGATTAATCACTCAATTGGATTTCTCTGCCTGCATAATTTTTTTTCTCTGCAACCCCATGCTAAATTGTGCTTCCTGTTTTTTTATAAAATGACTTAATCAAATCTGATTGCATCAGAGAAGGCCAGGTACCCTACACTATAAGAGGTGGTTTGAAATTTTGACTTGTCTACTTAAAGATCACCAACATTTGATCACAAGGTCAATTACGTCCCCGGGTGGGATTGAACCACCAACCTTTCGGTTAACAGCCGAATGCGCTAACCGATTGCGCCACAGAGACAGCTTGCAAAAGCATGTACTGACAAAGGCTAAAAAGCATTCATCTAGAAAGTTTCCTAGAAAAAGGTTAAAAAGGCAATAATCTGGAGAGTTTTGCAAGATTTTTCTTCCATTGACCAACGAAGAAACACATTGGTACTTTCACATGATGAGTGAGTACTTCAGGATCTCTGACACTTACATGAGCAGCAGAGTGGCGCAGCGGAAGCGTGCTGGGCCCATAACCCAGAGGTCGGTGGATCGAAACCATCCTCTGCTATGTGCACTTATTTTTTTGTTAATTAAATTCTTCCAAAACTAGAATTGATATTTTGACTCTTTTATTTTTACTTAAAGTACAATAACTTTTAACATTTTAATTTGTTTTAATAGTATATTGACAGCATTGTTTTCTTTCAGAAATCCACTTAATTTTCTTTACCCTATTACTGAAATGGTAATTGACAAAAACAAGCTACATTGTCACCAGAAGAGCAATGCAAAATGTACAATTGATATTTCAAAATCATCTTTCCATCTTGAATTTCAATGATGCATTGGGGCAACGATTTTGTGAGAAACATCTTCACCCTTAAAGAAAGATTTTCTTAACTTCTTACCTGTGTGCTGATTAGATATCACCTGGTTTTCACATTAAACAGATTCCCACTTGAGAAAGCAGCAAGGATGCAGTGAGGTTTATGTTTCCTGGTGTCAACCTGTATTATTTCAGTGGACATTGTAATGAGGATGCATCTTGCTGCCTTTCCAATGAAGCAAGTTTTAATCAGTAATAGGTGAAAAACCATTCCTACAAAGGTGTTAATCAGAGACTTGGCTTTGTGGACACTTTTCAGAGAGCAAATGTGTTAGCATAAAAATAAAGCCATAAAATGGAGAGCTGATTAATCACTCAATTGGATTTCTCTGCCTGCATAATTTTTTTTCTCTGCAACCCCATGCTAAATTGTGCTTCCTGTTTTTTATAAAATGACTTAATCAAATCTGACTCTGATTGCATGAGAGAAGGCCAGGTACCCTACACTATAAGAGGTGGTTTGAAATTTTGACTTGTCTACTTAAAGATCACCAAAATTTGATCACAAGGTCAATTACGTCCCCGGGTGGGATTGAACCACCAACCTTTCGGTTAACAGCCGAATGCGCTAACCGATTGCGCCACAGAGACAGCTTGCAAAAGCCTGTACTGACAAAGGCTAAAAAGCATTCATCTAGAAAGTTTCCTAGAAAAAGGTTAAAAAGGCAATAATCTGGAGAGTTTTGCAAGATTTTTCTTCCATTGACCAACGAAGAAACACATTGGTACTTTCACATGATGAGTGAGTACTTCAGGATCTCTGACACTTACATGAGCAGCAGAGTGGCGCAGCGGAAGCGTGCTGGGCCCATAACCCAGAGGTCGGTGGATCGAAACCATCCTCTGCTATGTGCACTTATTTTTTTGTTAATTAAATTCTTCCAAAACTGGAATTGATATTTTGACTCTTTTATTTTTACTTAAAGTACAATAACTTTTAACATTTTAATTTGTTTTAATAGTATATTGACAGCATTGTTTTCTTTCAGAAATCCACTTAATTTTCTTTACCCTATTACTGAAATGGTAATTGATAAAAACAAGCTACATTGTCACCAGAAGAGCAATGCAAAATGTACAATTGATATTTCAAAATCATCTTTCCATCTTGAATTTCAATGATGCATTGGGGCAACGATTTTGTGAGAAACATCTTCACCCTTAAAGAAAGATTTTCTTAACTTCTTACCTTTGTGCTGATTAGATATCACCTGGTTTTCACATTAAACAGATTCCCACTTGAGAAAGCAGCAAGGATGCAGTGAGGTTTATGTTTCCTGGTGTCAACCTGTATTATTTCAGTGGACATTGTAATGAGGATGCATCTTGCTGCCTTTCCAATGAAGCAAGTTTTAATCAGTAATAGGTGAAAAACCATTCCTACAAAGGTGTTAATCAGAGACTTGGCTTTGTGGACACTTTTCAGAGAGCAAATGTGTTAGCATAAAAATAAAGCCATAAAATGGAGAGCTGATTAATCACTCAATTTGATTTCTCTGCCTGCATAATTTTTTTTCTCTGCAACCCCATGCTAAATTGTGCTTCCTGTTTTTTATAAAATGACTTAATCAAATCTGACTCTGATTGCATCAGAGAAGGCCAGGTACCCTACACTATAAGAGGTGGTTTGAAATTTTGACTTGTCTACTTAAAGATCACCAAAATTTGATCACAAGGTCAATTACGTCCCCGGGTGGGATTGAACCACCAACCTTTCGGTTAACAGCCGAATGCGCTAACCGATTGCGCCACAGAGACAGCTTGCAAAAGCATGTACTGACAGAGGCTAAAAAGCATTCATCTAGAAAGTTTCCTAGAAAAAGGTTAAAAAGGCAATAATCTGGAGAGTTTTGCAAGATTTTTCTTCCATTGACCAACGAAGAAACACATTGGTACTTTCACATGATGAGTGAGTACTTCAGGATCTCTGACACTTACATGAGCAGCAGAGTGGCGCAGCGGAAGCGTGCTGGGCCCATAACCCAGAGGTCGGTGGATCGAAACCATCCTCTGCAATGTGCACTTATTTTTTTGTTAATTAAATTCTTCCAAAACTGGAATTGATATTTTGACTCTTTTATTTTTACTTAAAGTACAATAACTTTTAACATTTTAATTTGTTTTAATAGTATATTGACAGCATTGTTTTCTTTCAGAAATCCACTTAATTTTCTTTACCCTATTACTGAAATGGTAATTGACAAAAACAAGCTACATTGTCACCAGAAGAGCAATGCAAAATGTACAATTGATATTTCAAAATCATCTTTCCATCTTGAATTTCAATGATGCATTGGGGCAACGATTTTGTGAGAAACATCTTCACCCTTAAAGAAAGATTTTCTTAACTTCTTACCTGTGTGCTGATTAGATATCACCTGGTTTTCACATTAAACAGATTCCCACTTGAGAAAGCAGCAAGGATGCAGTGAGGTTTATGTTTCCTGGTGTCAACCTGTATTATTTCAGTGGACATTGTAATGAGGATGCATCTTGCTGCCTTTCCAATGAAGCAAGTTTTAATCAGTAATAGGTGAAAAACCATTCCTACAAAGGTGTTAATCAGAGACTTGGCTTTGTGGACACTTTTCAGAGAGCAAATGTGTTAGCATAAAAATAAAGCCATAAAATGGAGAGCTGATTAATCACTCAATTTTTTTTCTCTGCAACCCCATGCTAAATTGTGCTTCCTGTTTTTTATAAAATGACTTAATCAAATCTGACTCTGATTGCATCAGAGAAGGCCAGGTACCCTACACTATAAGAGGTGGTTTGAAATTTTGACTTGTCTACTTAAAGATCACCAAAATTTGATCACAAGGTCAATTACGTCCCCGGGTGGGATTGAACCACCAACCTTTCGGTTAACAGCCGAATGCGCTAACCGATTGCGCCACAGAGACAGCTTGCAAAAGCATGTACTGACAAAGGCTAAAAAGCATTCATCTAGAAAGTTTCCTAGAAAAAGGTTAAAAAGGCAATAATCTGGAGAGTTTTGCAAGATTTTTCTTCCATTGACCAACGAAGAAACACATTGGTACTTTCACATGATGAGTGAGTACTTCAGGATCTCTGACACTTACATGAGCAGCAGAGTGGCGCAGCGGAAGCGTGCTGGGCCCATAACCCAGAGGTCGGTGGATCGAAACCATCCTCTGCTATGTGCACTTATTTTTTTGTTAATTAAATTCTTCCAAAACTGGAATTGATATTTTGACTCTTTTATTTTTACTTAAAGTACAATAACTTTTAACATTTTAATTTGTTTTAATAGTATATTGACAGCATTGTTTTCTTTCAGAAATCCACTTAATTTTCTTTACCCTATTACTGAAATGGTAATTGACAAAAACAAGCTACATTGTCACCAGAAGAGCAATGCAAAATGTACAATTGATATTTCAAAATCATCTTTCCATCTTGAATTTCAATGATGCATTGGGGCAACGATTTTGTGAGAAACATCTTCACCCTTAAAGAAAGATTTTCTTAACTTCTTACCTGTGTGCTGATTAGATATCACCTGGTTTTCACATTAAACAGATTCCCACTTGAGAAAGCAGCAAGGATGCAGTGAGGTTTATGTTTCCTGGTGTCAACCTGTATTATTTAAGTGGACATTGTAATGAGGATGCATCTTGCTGCCTTTCCAATGAAGCAAGTTTTAATCAGTAATAGGTGAAAAACCATTCCTACAAAGGTGTTAATCAGAGACTTGGCTTTGTGGACACTTTTCAGAGAGCAAATGTGTTAGCATAAAAATAAAGCCATAAAATGGAGAGCTGATTAATCACTCAATTGGATTTCTCTGCCTGCATAATTTTTTTTTCTGCAACCCCATGCTAAATTGTGCTTCCTGTTTTTTTATAAAATGACTTAATCAAATCTGATTGCATCAGAGAAGGCCAGGTACCCTACACTATAAGAGGTGGTTTGAAATTTTGACTTGTCTACTTAAAGATCACCAACATTTGATCACAAGGTCAATTACGTCCCCGGGTGGGATTGAACCACCAACCTTTCGGTTAACAGCCGAATGCGCTAACCGATTGCGCCACAGAGACAGCTTGCAAAAGCATGTACTGACAAAGGCTAAAAAGCATTCATCTAGAAAGTTTCCTAGAAAAAGGTTAAAAAGGCAATAATCTGGAGAGTTTTGCAAGATTTTTCTTCCATTGACCAACGAAGAAACACATTGGTACTTTCACATGATGAGTGAGTACTTCAGGATCTCTGACACTTACATGAGCAGCAGAGTGGCGCAGCGGAAGCGTGCTGGGCCCATAACCCAGAGGTCGGTGGATCGAAACCATCCTCTGCTATGTGCACTTATTTTTTTGTTAATTAAATTCTTCCAAAACTAGAATTGATATTTTGACTCTTTTATTTTTACTTAAAGTACAATAACTTTTAACATTTTAATTTGTTTTAATAGTATATTGACAGCATTGTTTTCTTTCAGAAATCCACTTAATTTTCTTTACCCTATTACTGAAATGGTAATTGACAAAAACAAGCTACATTGTCACCAGAAGAGCAATGCAAAATGTACAATTGATATTTCAAAATCATCTTTCCATCTTGAATTTCAATGATGCATTGGGGCAACGATTTTGTGAGAAACATCTTCACCCTTAAAGAAAGATTTTCTTAACTTCTTACCTGTGTGCTGATTAGATATCACCTGGTTTTCACATTAAACAGATTCCCACTTGAGAAAGCAGCAAGGATGCAGTGAGGTTTATGTTTCCTGGTGTCAACCTGTATTATTTCAGTGGACATTGTAATGAGGATGCATCTTGCTGCCTTTCCAATGAAGCAAGTTTTAATCAGTAATAGGTGAAAAACCATTCCTACAAAGGTGTTAATCAGAGACTTGGCTTTGTGGACACTTTTCAGAGAGCAAATGTGTTAGCATAAAAATAAAGCCATAAAATGGAGAGCTGATTAATCACTCAATTGGATTTCTCTGCCTGCATAATTTTTTTTCTCTGCAACCCCATGCTAAATTGTGCTTCCTGTTTTTTATAAAATGACTTAATCAAATCTGACTCTGATTGCATGAGAGAAGGCCAGGTACCCTACACTATAAGAGGTGGTTTGAAATTTTGACTTGTCTACTTAAAGATCACCAAAATTTGATCACAAGGTCAATTACGTCCCCGGGTGGGATTGAACCACCAACCTTTCGGTTAACAGCCGAATGCGCTAACCGATTGCGCCACAGAGACAGCTTGCAAAAGCCTGTACTGACAAAGGCTAAAAAGCATTCATCTAGAAAGTTTCCTAGAAAAAGGTTAAAAAGGCAATAATCTGGAGAGTTTTGCAAGATTTTTCTTCCATTGACCAACGAAGAAACACATTGGTACTTTCACATGATGAGTGAGTACTTCAGGATCTCTGACACTTACATGAGCAGCAGAGTGGCGCAGCGGAAGCGTGCTGGGCCCATAACCCAGAGGTCGGTGGATCGAAACCATCCTCTGCTATGTGCACTTATTTTTTTGTTAATTAAATTCTTCCAAAACTGGAATTGATATTTTGACTCTTTTATTTTTACTTAAAGTACAATAACTTTTAACATTTTAATTTGTTTTAATAGTATATTGACAGCATTGTTTTCTTTCAGAAATCCACTTAATTTTCTTTACCCTATTACTGAAATGGTAATTGATAAAAACAAGCTACATTGTCACCAGAAGAGCAATGCAAAATGTACAATTGATATTTCAAAATCATCTTTCCATCTTGAATTTCAATGATGCATTGGGGCAACGATTTTGTGAGAAACATCTTCACCCTTAAAGAAAGATTTTCTTAACTTCTTACCTTTGTGCTGATTAGATATCACCTGGTTTTCACATTAAACAGATTCCCACTTGAGAAAGCAGCAAGGATGCAGTGAGGTTTATGTTTCCTGGTGTCAACCTGTATTATTTCAGTGGACATTGTAATGAGGATGCATCTTGCTGCCTTTCCAATGAAGCAAGTTTTAATCAGTAATAGGTGAAAAACCATTCCTACAAAGGTGTTAATCAGAGACTTGGCTTTGTGGACACTTTTCAGAGAGCAAATGTGTTAGCATAAAAATAAAGCCATAAAATGGAGAGCTGATTAATCACTCAATTTGATTTCTCTGCCTGCATAATTTTTTTTCTCTGCAACCCCATGCTAAATTGTGCTTCCTGTTTTTTATAAAATGACTTAATCAAATCTGACTCTGATTGCATCAGAGAAGGCCAGGTACCCTACACTATAAGAGGTGGTTTGAAATTTTGACTTGTCTACTTAAAGATCACCAAAATTTGATCACAAGGTCAATTACGTCCCCGGGTGGGATTGAACCACCAACCTTTCGGTTAACAGCCGAATGCGCTAACCGATTGCGCCACAGAGACAGCTTGCAAAAATATGTACTGACAGAGGCTAAAAAGCATTCATCTAGAAAGTTTCCTAGAAAAAGGTTAAAAAGGCAATAATCTGGAGAGTTTTGCAAGATTTTTCTTCCATTGACCAACGAAGAAACACATTGGTACTTTCACATGATGAGTGAGTACTTCAGGATCTCTGACACTTACATGAGCAGCAGAGTGGCGCAGCGGAAGCGTGCTGGGCCCATAACCCAGAGGTCGGTGGATCGAAACCATCCTCTGCAATGTGCACTTATTTTTTTGTTAATTAAATTCTTCCAAAACTGGAATTGATATTTTGACTCTTTTATTTTTACTTAAAGTACAATAACTTTTAACATTTTAATTTGTTTTAATAGTATATTGACAGCATTGTTTTCTTTCAGAAATCCACTTAATTTTCTTTACCCTATTACTGAAATGGTAATTGACAAAAACAAGCTACATTGTCACCAGAAGAGCAATGCAAAATGTACAATTGATATTTCAAAATCATCTTTCCATCTTGAATTTCAATGATGCATTGGGGCAACGATTTTGTGAGAAACATCTTCACCCTTAAAGAAAGATTTTCTTAACTTCTTACCTGTGTGCTGATTAGATATCACCTGGTTTTCACATTAAACAGATTCCCACTTGAGAAAGCAGCAAGGATGCAGTGAGGTTTATGTTTCCTGGTGTCAACCTGTATTATTTCAGTGGACATTGTAATGAGGATGCATCTTGCTGCCTTTCCAATGAAGCAAGTTTTAATCAGTAATAGGTGAAAAACCATTCCTACAAAGGTGTTAATCAGAGACTTGGCTTTGTGGACACTTTTCAGAGAGCAAATGTGTTAGCATAAAAATAAAGCCATAAAATGGAGAGCTGATTAATCACTCAATTTTTTTTCTCTGCAACCCCATGCTAAATTGTGCTTCCTGTTTTTTATAAAATGACTTAATCAAATCTGACTCTGATTGCATCAGAGAAGGCCAGGTACCCTACACTATAAGAGGTGGTTTGAAATTTTGACTTGTCTACTTAAAGATCACCAAAATTTGATCACAAGGTCAATTACGTCCCCGGGTGGGATTGAACCACCAACCTTTCGGTTAACAGCCGAATGCGCTAACCGATTGCGCCACAGAGACAGCTTGCAAAAGCATGTACTGACAAAGGCTAAAAAGCATTCATCTAGAAAGTTTCCTAGAAAAAGGTTAAAAAGGCAATAATCTGGAGAGTTTTGCAAGATTTTTCTTCCATTGACCAACGAAGAAACACATTGGTACTTTCACATGATGAGTGAGTACTTCAGGATCTCTGACACTTACATGAGCAGCAGAGTGGCGCAGCGGAAGCGTGCTGGGCCCATAACCCAGAGGTCGGTGGATCGAAACCATCCTCTGCTATGTGCACTTATTTTTTTGTTAATTAAATTCTTCCAAAACTGGAATTGATATTTTGACTCTTTTATTTTTACTTAAAGTACAATAACTTTTAACATTTTAATTTGTTTTAATAGTATATTGACAGCATTGTTTTCTTTCAGAAATCCACTTAATTTTCTTTACCCTATTACTGAAATGGTAATTGACAAAAACAAGCTACATTGTCACCAGAAGAGCAATGCAAAATGTACAATTGATATTTCAAAATCATCTTTCCATCTTGAATTTCAATGATGCATTGGGGCAACGATTTTGTGAGAAACATCTTCACCCTTAAAGAAAGATTTTCTTAACTTCTTACCTGTGTGCTGATTAGATATCACCTGGTTTTCACATTAAACAGATTCCCACTTGAGAAAGCAGCAAGGATGCAGTGAGGTTTATGTTTCCTGGTGTCAACCTGTATTATTTCAGTGGACATTGTAATGAGGATGCATCTTGCTGCCTTTCCAATGAAGCAAGTTTTAATCAGTAATAGGTGAAAAACCATTCCTACAAAGGTGTTAATCAGAGACTTGGCTTTGTGGACACTTTTCAGAGAGCAAATGTGTTAGCATAAAAATAAAGCCATAAAATGGAGAGCTGATTAATCACTCAATTGGATTTCTCTGCCTGCATAATTTTTTTTCTCTGCAACCCCATGCTAAATTGTGCTTCCTGTTTTTTATAAAATGACTTAATCAAATCTGACTCTGATTGCATCAGAGAAGGCCAGGTACCCTACACTATAAGAGGTGGTTTGAAATTTTGACTTGTCTACTTAAAGATCACCAAAATTTGATCACAAGGTCAATTACGTCCCCGGGTGGGATTGAACCACCAACCTTTCGGTTAACAGCCGAATGCGCTAACCGATTGCGCCACAAAGACAGCTTGCAAAAGCATGTACTGACAAAGGCTAAAAAGCATTCATCTAGAAAGTTTCCTAGAAAAAGGTTAAAAAGGCAATAATCTGGAGAGTTTTGCAAGATTTTTCTTCCATTGACCAACGAAGAAACACATTGGTACTTTCACATGATGAGTGAGTACTTCAGGATCTCTGACACTTACATGAGCAGCAGAGTGGCGCAGCGGAAGCGTGCTGGGCCCATAACCCAGAGGTCGGTGGATCGAAACCATCCTCTGATATGTGCACTTATTTTTTTGTTAATTAAATTCTTCCAAAACTGGAATTGATATTTTGACTCTTTTATTTTTACTTAAAGTACAATAACTTTTAACATTTTAATTTGTTTTAATAGTATATTGACAGCATTGTTTTCTTTCAGAAATCCACTTAATTTTCTTTACCCTATTACTGAAATGGTAATTGACAAAAACAAGCTACATTGTCACCAGAAGAGCAATGCAAAATGTACAATTGATATTTCAAAATCATCTTTCCATCTTGAATTTCAATGATGCATTGGGGCAACGATTTTGTGAGAAACATCTTCACCCTTAAAGAAAGATTTTCTTAACTTCTTACCTGTGTGCTGATTAGATATCACCTTGTTTTCACATTAAACAGATTCCCACTTGAGAAAGCAGCAAGGATGCAGTGAGGTTTATGTTTCCTGGTGTCAACCTGTATTATTTCAGTGGACATTGTAATGAGGATGCATCTTGCTGCCTTTCCAATGAAGCAAGTTTTAATCAGTAATAGGTGAAAAACCATTCCTACAAAGGTGTTAATCAGAGACTTTGCTTTGTGGACACTTTTCAGAGAGCAAATGTGTTAGCATAAAAATAAAGCCATAAAATTGAGAGCTGATTAATCACTCAATTTTTTTTCTCTGCAACCCCATGCTAAATTGTGCTTCCTGTTTTTTATAAAATGACTTAATCAAATCTGACTCTGATTGCATCAGAGAAGGCCAGGTACCCTACACTATAAGAGGTGGTTTGAAATTTTGACTTGTCTACTTAAAGATCACCAAAATTTGATCACAAGGTCAATTACGTCCCCGGGTGGGATTGAACCACCAACCTTTCGGTTGACAGCCGAATGCGCTAACCGATTGCGCCACAGAGACAGCTTGCAAAAGCATGTACTGACAAAGGCTAAAAAGCATTCATCTAGAAAGTTTCCTAGAAAAAGGTTAAAAAGGCAATAATCTGGAGAGTTTTGCAAGATTTTTCTTTCATTGACCAACGAAGAAACACATTGGTACTTTCACATGATGAGTGAGTACTTCAGGATCTCTGACACTTACATGAGCAGCAGAGTGGCGCAGCGGAAGCGTGCTGGGCCCATAACCCAGAGGTCGGTGGATCGAAACCATCCTCTGATATGTGCACTTATTTTTTTGTTAATTAAATTCTTCCAAAACTGGAATTGATATTTTGACTCTTTTTTTTTTACTTAAAGTACAATAACTTTTAACATTTTAATTTGTTTTAATAGTATATTGACAGCATTGTTTTCTTTCAGAAATCCACTTAATTTTCTTTACCCTATTACTGAAATGGTAATTGACAAAAACAAGCTACATTGTCACCAGAAGAGCAATGCAAAATGTACAATTGATATTTCAAAATCATCTTTCCATCTTGAATTTCAATGATGCATTGGGGCAACGATTTTGTGAGAAACATCTTCACCCTTAAAGAAAGATTTTCTTAACTTCTTACCTGTGTGCTGATTAGATATCACCTGGTTTTCACATTAAACAGATTCCCACTTGAGAAAGCAGCAAGGATGCAGTGAGGTTTATGTTTCCTGGTGTCAACCTGTATTATTTCAGTGGACATTGTAATGAGGATGCATCTTGCTGCCTTTCCAATGAAGCAAGTTTTAATCAGTAATAGGTGAAAAACCATTCCTACAAAGGTGTTAATCAGAGACTTGGCTTTGTGGACACTTTTCAGAGAGCAAATGTGTTAGCATAAAAATAAAGCCATAAAATGGAGAGCTGATTAATCACTCAATTGGATTTCTCTGCCTGCATAATTTTTTTTCTCTGCAACCCCATGCTAAATTGTGCTTCCTGTTTTTTATAAAATGACTTAATCAAATCAGACTCTGATTGCATCAGAGAAGGCCAGGTACCCTACACTATAAGAGGTGGTTTGAAATTTTGACTTGTCTACTTAAAGATCACCAAAATTTGATCACAAGGTCAATTACGTCCCTGGGTGGGATTGAACCACCAACCTTTCGGTTAACAGCCGAATGCGCTAACCGATTGCGCCACAGAGACAGCTTGCAAAAGCATGTACTGACAAAGGCTAAAAAGCATTCATCTAGAAAGTTTCCTAGAAAAAGGTTAAAAAGGCAATAATCTGGAGAGTTTTGCAAGATTTTTCTTCCATTGACCAACGAAGAAACACATTGGTACTTTCACATGATGAGTGAGTACTTCAGGATCTCTGACACTTACATGAGCAGCAGAGTGGCGCAGCGGAAGCGTGCTGGGCCCGTAACCCAGAGGTCGGTGGATCGAAACCATCCTCTGCTATGTGTACTTATTTTTTTGTTAATTAAATTCTTCCAAAACTGGAATTGATATTTTGACTCTTTTATTTTTACTTAAAGTACAATAACTTTTAACATTTTAATTTGTTTTAATAGTATATTGACAGCATTGTTTTCTTTCAGAAATCCACTTAATTTTCTTTACCCTATTACTGAAATGGTAATTGACAAAAACAAGCTACATTGTCACCAGAAGAGCAATGCAAAATGTACAATTGATATTTCAAAATCATCTTTCCATCTTGAATTTCAATGATGCATTGGGGCAACGATTTTGTGAGAAACATCTTCACCCTTAAAGAAAGATTTTCTTAACTTCTTACCTGTGTGCTGATTAGATATCACCTGGTTTTCACATTAAACAGATTCCCACGTGAGAAAGCAGCAAGGATGCAGTGAGGTTTATGTTTCCTGGTGTCAACCTGTATTATTTCAGTGGACATTGTAATGAGGATGCATCTTGCTGCCTTTCCAATGAAGCAAGTTTTAATCAGTAATAGGTGAAAAACCATTCCTACAAAGGTGTTAATCAGAGACTTGGCTTTGTGGACACTTTTCAGAGAGCAAATGTGTTAGCATAAAAATAAAGCCATAAAATGGAGAGCTGATTAATCACTCAATTGGATTTCTCTGCCTGCATAATTTTTTTTCTCTGCAACCCCATGCTAAATTGTGCTTCCTGTTTTTTATAAAATGACTTAATCAAATCTGACTCTGATTGCATCAGAGAAGGCCAGGTACCCTACACTATAAGAGGTGGTTTGAAATTTTGACTTGTCTACTTAAAGATCACCAAAATTTGATCACAAGGTCAATTACGTCCCCGGGTGGGATTGAACCA